>NC_088224.1:6355946-6370281 GCF_036934945.1 Oncorhynchus masou masou
GAGCCTGTCACAACCGAGCCTGTCGTAACCGAGCCTGTCACAACCGAGCCTGTCGTAACCGAGCCTGTCACAACCGAGCCTGTCACAACCGAGCCTGTCATAACCGAGCCTGTCATCACCGAGCCTGTCACAACCGAGCCTGTCATAACCGAGCCTGTCACAACCGAGCCTGTCACAACCGAGCCTGTCACAACCGAGCCTGTCGTAACCGAGCCTGTCACAACCGAGCCTGTCGTGGCCCGGGCCTGTCACAACCGAGCCTGTCGTAACCGAGCCTGTCACAACCGAGCCTGTCGTAACCGAGCCTGTCACAACCGAGCCTGTCATAACCGGGCCTGTCATCACCGAGCCTGTCACAACCGAGCCTGTCGTAACCGAGCCTGTCACAACCGAGCCTGTCACAACCGAGCCTGTCGTAACCGAGCCTGTCATCACCGAGCCTGTCACAACCGAGCCTGTCGTAACCGAGGCCTGTCACAACCGGGCCTGTCACAACCGAGCCTGTCACAACCGAGCCTGTCATAACCGAGCCTGTCATCACCGAGCCTGTCACAACCGAGCTTGTCGTAACCGAGCCTGTCACAACCGAGACTGTCACAACCGAGCCTGTCACAACCGAGCCTGTCATAACCGAGCCTGTCATCACCGAGCCTGTCACAACCGAGCTTGTCGTAACCGAGCCTGTCACAACCGAGCCTGTCATCACCGAGCCTGGTAGCAGAGAGACAGATCCGTCTAGTCAGCAGGGTTATTCAGTGTGGTAGCAGAGAGACTTTATGACAGGCTCGGCGAGATAAATCACGCTGCTGTGTGCTGCTGCTCGGCCATGGAAACCCATTTCATGAAGCTCCCGACGAACAGTTATTGTGCTGATGTTGCTTCCAGAGGCAGTTTGGAACTCGGTAATGAGTGTTGCAACCCGAGAACAGAACTCATTTTTACGCGCTAAGCGACTCAGCACTCAGCGGTCCCGTTCTGTGAGCTTGTGTGGCTTACCACTTCGCAGCTGAGCCGTTGTTGCTCCTAGACATTTCCAGACTTTTCGCCATGTAGTGTATTTATTCATAATCAGACGAAATATCACAAGAGGTAAATAGTAATAATGTTAAAAACAATGTAAAAGAAGCATTTTCATATCCCTGACAAACGGGAGAAATTGATCAGGAGGAATAGACCCATGTTACCATGACGACGTAGACGGCCTTTGCTGGGCGCTGCTTTTGTTTGTGTTTACTCCTGCTGCCGCTTCTTTAACTCATCATAACTCATTTAACTCATCGTATTTAACTCATTGTTTCTTTAACTCATCCACCCGCTGCATAACGTCAGTGTTCAAAGGATCCTCAGCTGTCTTCCTCTTCCTGGCCACTGGAGCTGGTTCAGGGAGATGATGGCGGAGGTTGATGGGAGATGCAGGTCAACGTGTGCGTTCTCAGACGGTGGGTTGGGTGCTGGTGAGAAGAGCTTGGGCTTTAGGGAGAGGGGGCAGGATCGGTGATGAACCAGACCAGGGTGGTGATGAACCAGGCCAGGGTGATGAACCAGACCAGGGTGATGAACCAGGCCAGGATCGGTGATGAACCAGGCCAGGATCGGTGATGAACCAGGCCAGGATCGGTGATGAATCAGACCAGGGTGATGAACGAGGCCAGGGAGGTGATGAACCAGACCAGGGTGATGAACCAGGCCAGGATCGGTGATGAACCAGGCCAGGGTGATGAACCAGGCCAGGGTGATGAACCAGACCAGGGTGATGAACCAGGCCAGGATCGGTGATGAACCAGGCCAGGATCGGTGATGAACCAGGCCAGGATCGGTGATGAATCAGGCCAGGATCGGTGATGAACCAGACCAGGATCGGTGATGAATCAGGCCAGGATCGGTGATGAACCAGACCAGGGTGATGAACGAGGCCAGGGAGGTGATGAACCAGACCAGGGTGGTGATGAACCAGGCCAGGGTGATGAACCAGACCAGGGTGATGAACCAGACCAGGGTGATGAACCAGACCAGGGTGATGAAAGAGGCCAGGGTGATGAACCAGACCAGGGTGATGAACCAGACCAGGGTGATGAACCAGACCAGGGTGATGAACCAGGCCAGGGTGATGAACCAGACCAGGGTGATGAACGAGGCCAGGGTGATGAACCAGACCAGGGTGATGAACCAGACCAGGGTGATGAACGAGGCCAGGGTGATGAACCAGACCAGGGTGATGAACCAGACCAGGGTGATGAACGAGGCCAGGGTGATGAACCAGACCAGGGTGATGAACCAGGCCAGGGTGATGAACCAGACCAGGGTGATGAACCAGGCCAGGGTGATGAACCAGGCCAGGGTGATGAACCAGACCAGGGTGATGAACCAGACCAGGGTGATGAACCAGGCCAGGGTGATGAACCAGACCAGGGTGATGAACCAGACCAGGGTGATGAACCAGGCCAGGGTGATGAACCAGACCAGGGTGATGAACCAGACCAGGGTGATGAACCAGACCAGGGTGATGAACCAGGCCAGGGTGATGAACCAGACCAGGGTGATGAACCAGGCCAGGGTGATGAACCAGACCAGGGTGATGAACCAGACCAGGGTGATGAACGAGGCCAGGGTGATGAACCAGACCAGGGTGATGAACCAGACCAGGGTGATGAACGAGGCCAGGGTGATGAACCAGACCAGGGTGATGATGAACCACCTGTAGATGGGTCATCGGGGTTCTACTCTGTCTCTGGACAGTCCTAAACACCACTCCCCTCCCACACCTACAAGCAGATGACCAATACATTAGAATACATTTGAATATATTAGATAATATATTAGGCTACTTTGAGTTAAAATGCTTACTCAAAACAACTGATTATTATTAAACTACTCTGTTATACCACGTTTGATTCTCCTGCGACTTCCCTGCCATCTACACACACGACATGACATTGAGTATTGTTCAAGTAGACTGTGATTTTCTCCATCTCTCTCTCTCTCTCTTTCTAGTTTAATTATGTATTCATTATTAACCCTTTCCACTTTCTGTTAATTTCTCTCATTTTTTTGTTAGTGTTCTTCAATCCTTCAGCTTTGTCTCTCTAATCAAAAGCAGATCAATTCAGTATCAAATTACATGGTACCTCACTGTAATTAATTAAAACAGTTAGATAACAAACCTTTGTGACACACACACACACACACACACACACACACACACACACACACACACACACACACACACACACACACACACACACACACACACACACACACACACACACACACACACACACACACACACACACACACACACACACACACACACACAAACACACGTACGAACACACACTCAGACACACACACATTAAAACACACGGCCGATAGAGATGGTCGCCTCACTTCTCGTTCTTAGGAAACTATGCAGTATTTTTTTTCATGTATCATTTACTACCCAATGAAATCTCAAGTCTTATTACATAGAACTATTGGATATAAGAGCGACGTCAACTTACCAACATTACGACCAGGAATACGACTTTCCCGAAGTGGATCATCTGTTTGGACCTCCACCCTGGACATGGGATCTAATTCCAGTAGTCGACCCAAAACAACGGCACCACAGAAGGGGCAGGCGAAGCGGCCACCTGGTCAGGCTCCGTAGACGGGCACATCGCCCACCACTCCAGAGTATAATACCAGCCAATGTCCAGTCTCTTGACAACAAGGTAGATGGAATTCGAACGAGGGTTGCCTTCCAGAGAGACATCAGAGATTGTAACATTCTCTGTTCCACGGACACATGGCTCTCTCAGGATTGGTTTATCCACCGGGCTACTCCATGCATCGCGCCGACAGAGATAAACATCTCTCTAGAAAGAGTAAGGGAGGAGGTGTATGCTTTATGATTAACGTCTCATGGTGTAATCATAACAACATACAGGAACTCAAAACCTTCTGCTCACCCAACCTATAATTCCTTGCAAATAATTGTCGGCCATTTTACCTATCAAGAAAATTCTGGTCAGTTATAGTCACAACTGTGTACATTCCCCCTCAAGCAAACACCAAGGCGGCCATCAAGGAACTTCACTGGACTCTATGCAAACTGGAAACCATATATCCTGAAGCTGTATTTATTGTAGTTGAGGATATTAACAAATAAAATTTGAGAACAAGGCTACCTAAATTCCACCAGTATATTGATTGCACTAATAATACCCTCAACCACTAGTAATACCCTCGACCACTGCTACTCTAACTTCTGCAATGCATACAAAGCCATCCCCCGCCCTCCCTTCGGCAAGTCCGACCACGACGCCATCTAGCTCACACCGTCTTATAGGCAGAACTTCATACAGGATGTTCCAGTGACGAGAACCATTCAACACTGGTCCGACCAACCGGAACCCACGCTTCAAGATTGTTTCGATCACGTGGACTGGAATATGTTCCAGTTAGCCTCAGAGAATGACATTGATCCATACGCTGACTCGGTGAGTGCGTTTATAAATAAGTGCATTGGAGATGTTGTACCCACTTTGACTATTAAAACCTACCCAGAAACCGTGGATGGATGGCAGCATTCGCGCCAAAACTGAAAGCTTGATCCACCGCATCTAACCATGGTCTGGGAATATGGCTAAATATCAACAGTAGTTATTCCCTCCGCAAGACAATCAAACAAGTCGAAATGCCGGTACAAGGACAAGGTGGAGTCACAATTCAACGGCTCAGACACGAGACGTATGTGGCAGTGTCTACAGGAAGTCACGGACTACAAAAACAAAAACTGCCACGTCACGGATACCGACGTCACGCTTCCAGACAAACTAAACACCTTCTTTGCCCGCTTTGAGAATAATACAGTGCCACTGATGCGGCCCACTACCAAACACTGCGGCCCTCCCTCTCCTTCTCCGTGGCCGACGTGAGTAAAACATTTAAACGTGTTAACCCTCGCAAGGCTGCTGGTCCAGACGGCATCCCCAGCCGCGTCCTCAGAGCATGCTGGTGTGCTTACGGACATATTCAATCGCTCCCTTGTCTCCACATGCTTCAAGATGGCTACCATAGTTCCTGTACCCAAGAAGTCAACGATAACTGAACTAAATGACTACCGCCCCGTAGTACTCACTTCTGTCATCATGAAGTGCTTTGAGAGACAAGTCAAGGATCATATCACCTCCACCCTACCTGACACCCTAGACCCACTCCAAGTTGCTTACCGCCCCAACAGGTCCACAGATGACACAATCACCATCACACTGCACACTGACCTAACCCATCTGGACAAGAGGAATACCTATGTACGAATGCTGTTCATTGGCTGCAGCTACAGCTCAGCATTCAGCACCATAGTACCCTCCAAGCTCATCATCAAGCTGGAGGCCCTGGGTCTCAACCCCGCCCTGTGCAACTGGGTCCTGGACTTTCTGACGGGCCGCCCCCAGGTGATGAAGGTAGGAAACAACATTTCCACTTCGCTGTCCCTCAGCACTGGGGCCCCACAATGGTCGGCGACTGGGGCCCCCTCCTGTACTCCCTGTTCACCCATGACTGTGTGGCCATGCACGCCTCCAACTCAATCATCAGGTTTGCAGACGACATAACAGTAGTGGGGCTTGATTACCAACAACGACGAGATGGCCTACAGGGAGGAGGTGAGGGCCCTCGGAGTGTGGTGTGACCCCGCTGTCATCCAGAAGGCGAGGTCAGTACAGGTGCATCAAAGCTGGGCACCCGAGAAAGACAGTTTCTATTTCCAGGCCATCAGACTGCTAAACAGCCACCACTAACTCAGAGAGGCTGCTGCCAACATACAGACTACCCCTATGCCATCTAAACAGCCACCACTAACTCAGAGAGGCTGCTGCCAACATACAGACTACCCCTATGCCATCTAAACAGCCACCACTAACTCAGAGAGGCTGCTGCCTACATACAGACTACCCCTATGCCATCTAAACAGCCACCACTAACTCAGAGAGGCTGCTGCCCACATACAGACTACCCCTATGCCATCTAAACAGCCACCACTAACTCAGAGAGGCTGCTGCCCACATTGAGACTCAATCACTGGACACTTTAATAATAATGCCACTTTAATAATGTTTGCATATCTTACAATACTCATCTCATATGTATATACTGTACTCTATACCATCTACTGCATCTTGCCTGTGCCACTCGGCCATCCCCTATCCATATAATTTTATGTACACATTCTCCTTCATCCCTTTAGATTTGTGTGTATCAGGTTGTTGTTGGTGAATTGTTAGATATCACTGCACTGTTGGAACTAGAAGCACAAGCATTTCACTACACTCGCAATAACATCGGCTAACCGTGTGCATGTGACCAATAACATCTGCTAACCGTGTGCATGTGACCAATAACATCTGCTAACCGTGTGTATGTGACCAATAGGATTTGATTTGATTTGACAAAGACGTTTGAGGAGATCACACCATATTTCAAGTACCTCAGTGAACCAACTCTGCTCTCTGGTTATTTGTGTAAATGTTTGTCTTCTAAATGAATCTTGTGGTTTCCTACAGCACTGTCTTTGCCATGTCTTTAACACACCTATATATAGGCTATACAGGCCTAACTCTAAATGAATACACTGCTATCCGTATGTGCAGTGATTATGGGGGAACAGGTGGAGCCTGTGGTGTACAGAGAAAGCACACTACCGAGTGCACTGCCTGTCTTATAAAAGGGTTTAGTACAGCTCTAGCCATCAAGGGTTGGGCTTAATTCCATTTCAATTCCAGACAATTCAATAAGTACAATGAAATTCTAATTCCAATTCTCTTCAATGCTTTTCAATTAGGAACATTTGGAATTGGAATTTTGGTTAACTTTCTGAATGGACTGGAATGGAAATGGAATTGACCCTAATCCTGCTGTCCTGTCCTGTCTGAGCGTGTTTGGAGCTGGGTTGCCCTTAATGGAGTGAATTAGAGAAATTAAACCACTAATCTAGACACACACACATACACTTCTTTTTGATTCCTTTCTGAGATATCCACATTTAGGACAGCATACGTATGGGACCGTAACCACTTTTGGTGCGTGTGTGTGTGTGTGTGTGTGTGTGTGTGTGTGTGTGTGTGTGTGTGTGTGTGTGTGTGTGTGTGTGTGTGTGTGTGTGTGTGTGTGTGTGTGTGTGTGTGTGTGTGTGTGTGTGTGTGTGTGTGTGTGTGTGTGTGTGTGTGTGTGTGTGTGTGTGTTTGTGTGTGTGTGTGCATGCGTGCGCGTGTGTGTGTGCGTGCGT
The DNA here is from genome assembly GCF_036934945.1 of Oncorhynchus masou masou. Lineage (NCBI taxonomy): Eukaryota > Metazoa > Chordata > Actinopteri > Salmoniformes > Salmonidae > Oncorhynchus > Oncorhynchus masou. Next base: position 6,363,211 of record NC_088224.1, read on the forward strand.
GTGCGTGTGTGTGTGTTTGTGTGTGCATGTGCGTGCGTGTGTGTGTGCGTGTGTCTATAGGGTAGTAGTGTACTACTTTAGACAAGGGTCTATAGGGTAGTAGTGCACTACTTTAGACCAGGGTCTATAGGGTATTAGGGTACACTACTTTAGACCAGGGTCTATAGGGAGTAGTGCACTACTTTAGACCAGGGTCTATAGGGTAGTAGGGCATTACTTTAGACCAGGGTCTATAGGGTAGTCGTGCACTACTTTAGACCAGGGTCTATAGGGTAGTAGTGTACTACTTTAGACCAGGGTCTATAGGGTAGTAGTGCACTACTTTAGACCAGGGTCTATAGGGTAGTAGGGCACACTACTTTAGACCAGGGTCTATAGGGAGTAGTGCACTACTTTAGACCAGGGTCTATAGGGTAGTAGTGCACTACTTTAGACCAGGGTCTATAGGGTAGTAGTGTACTACTTTGGACCAGGATCTATAGGGTAGTAGGGCACTACTTTAGACCAGGGTCTATAGGGTAGTAGGGCACTACTTTAGACCAGGCACTACTTTGGACCAGGGTCTATAGGGTAGTAGTTCACTACTTTAGACCAGGGTCTATAGGGCAGTAGGGCACTACTTTAGACAGATTTAAATAAGCGCTCAGATACCCGCCATGTGGTGGAGTCAACAGGAGTCAGATAGCCAGATACAGGAGTCATCGTTCAAACAGTTTTAGAAACTTCAGAGTGTTTTCTATGCAATATACTAATAATATACATATCTTAGCTTCTGGGCCTGAGTAGCAGGCCGTTTACTCTGGGCACCTTATTCATCCAAGCTACTCAATACTGCCCCCCAGCCATAAGAAGTAAAATAGTGAAACTTAGCAAAACAAACAATAAACAAACAAACAAACGAAACAACAAACCGTGACAACAGAGGTGCTTCATACACTTACTCAAAACGATATCCCATAACACAGGGGTGGAAAAATGCTACTTAAGTATGATAAATACTAAATAATATATATATTTAAATAATAATAAATTAAATATGATCCCCCAATTAGAGATAGCCAGCTGCCTCTAATTGGGAAACATACCAAAACACCAACATAGAAAAAAAACAAACAAGAACCCACACATCGAAAATATGAACTAGACTAAATCCCTAGTCACGCCCTGACCTACTGTACCATAGAAAATAAAGGGTTCCTATTGGTCAGGAAGATATAACAGCTAACCTCCATGCCTTTTGTTGTGTCTGTTATGTAGCCTTATAACTGGTCTTTATACTGATATGTTTGATTTATTTCACCTTTATATAAGCTTCAGTGATTTTTGCAGTTCGTTCCAGTCATTGGCAGCAGAGAACTGGAAGGAAAGGCGACCAAATGAGGAATTGGTTTTGGGTGGGAGCTGAGATAAGGCGGGGCTTTACCTAGCAGAGACTTGTAGATGACCTGGAGCCAGTGGGTTTGGTGATGAATATGAAGCGAGGGCCAGCCAACGAGAGCGTACAGGTCACAGTGGTGGGTAGTGTATGGGGCTTTGGTGACAAAATGGATGCTACTGTGATAGACTGCATCCAATTTGTTGAGTAGAGTGTTGGAGGCTATTTTATAGATGACATCTCCGAAGTCGAGGATCGGTAGGATGGTCAGTTTTACGAGGGTGAAGGATACTTTGTTGCGATATAGGATTCTAGATTTAATTTTGGATTGGAGTTGCTTAATGTGAGTCTGGAAGGAGAGTTTACAGTCTAGCCAGACACCTAGGTATTTATAGTTGTCCACATATTCTAAGTCAGAACCGCCAGAGTAGTGATGCTGGACGGGCGAGCAGGTGTGGGCAGTGATCGATTGAATAGCATGCATTTAGTTTTACTTGCATTTAAGAGAAGTTGTGGGCCACGGAAGAAGAGTTGTATGGAATTGAAGCTCTTCTGGAGGTTAGTTAATACAGTGTCCAAAGAGGGGCCAGAAGTATACAGAATGGTGTCGTCTGCGTAGAGGTGGTTCAGAGAATCACCAGCACCAAGAGCGACATCATTGATGTTTACTGAGAAGAGAGTCGGCCGAGAATTGAACCCTGCGGCAGCTTTCCAATCTTTGGGAATCTCAGACGATACGAAAGAGAGGTTGAACAGGCTAGTAATAGGGGATGCAACAATTTCGGCAGATAGTTTTAGAAAGAGAAGGTCCAGATTGTCTAGCCTGGCTGATTTGCAGGGGTCCAGATTTTACAGCTCTTTCAGAACATCAGCTATCTGGATTTGGGTACATGAGAAATGGTGGGGGCTTGGGCGGGTTGCTGTGGAGGGTGCAGGGCTGTTGACCGGGGTAGGGGTAGCCAGGTGGAAAGCATGGCCAGCCGTACAAAAATGCTTATTGAAATTCTCAATTATAGTGGATTTATCGATGGTGACAATGTTTCCTAGCCTCAGAGTAGTGGCAGATGGGAGGAGGTGCTCTTATTCTCCATGGACTTTACAGTGTCCCAGAACATTTTTGAGTTAGTACTACAGGATGCAAATTTCTGTTTGAAAAATCTAGCCTTAGCTTTCCAACTGCCTGTGTATATTTGTTCCTAACTTCCCTGAAAAGTTGCATATCACGGGGGCTGTTCGATGCTAATGCAGAACGCCACAGGATGTTTTTGTGCTGGTCAAGGGCAGACAGGTCTGGAGTGAACCAAGGGCTATATCTGTTCCTAGTTCTATATTTTCGGAATGGGGCATGCTTATTTAAGTTGGTGAGGAAGGCACACAGAGAAAGAGAAGAGGGGAGAAGAGGAGGATAGAGGAAACTAATGGAGTGTAAAGTAATGGAGAGAGGAGAAGAGAGGAGGAAAAAGGAGAGGAGGAGAGAGAAGAGGAGAGGATTGGAGGGAGATAGAGAAGAGGATATGACGAGAGAGGAGAGGAGAGACAGGAGGATAGAGGAAACTAATGGAGTGTAAAGTAATGGAGAGAGGAGAAGAGAGGAGGAGAGAAGGAGAAAGGAGTGGATTGGAGGGAGAGAGAGAGAGAGAGAGGAGAGGCGAGAGGGGGAGAGAGGGGGAGAAAGGATTGGAAGAAATATGAGTTGGTAATTTCAGTCACTCACCCACTCCTAAAATGACATTACATCCTCCTAGCAGCTAGCTGTTTTTAGCTTTTTTTCATAAATAGACACGCCAGCTTATTAGCCATGATATGACTGACTTCATTGCCCTTGCTAATTTGATTTTCTTGACATTCCCAGCCTGAGTTACATTCATCCGTTTTTGTTCAAAATATTGAGTCATTGAAACTGAACAAGAGCATTCTTAATGGAGGCTGTAGACGATGTACCAGGTCAGCTGTGATTTACAACCTGTTGGCAATACTTTCTGGAGTATCAAGACATGTATTGGTGAATCATATTACCCCTTGGTGAATCATATTACCCGTTGGTGAATCATATTACCCCTTGGTGAATCATATTAACCCTTGGTGAATCATATTACCCCTTGGTGAATCATATTCACCCCTTGGTGAATCATATTAACCCTTGGTGAATCATATTACCCCTTGGTGAATCATATTAACCCCTTGGTGAATCATATTAACCCTTGGTGAATCATATTACCCCTTGGTGAATCATATTCACCCCTTGGTGAATCATATTAACCCTTGGTGAATCATATTACCCCTTGGTGAATCATATTCACCCCTTGGTGAATCATATTAACCCTTGGTGAATCATATTCACCCCTTGGTGAATCATATTAACCCTTGGTGAATCATATTAACCCTTGGTGAATAATATTAACCCCTTGGTGAATCATATTAACCCTTGGTGAATCATATTACCCCTTGGTGAATCATATTCACCCCTTGGTGAATCATATTAACCCTTGGTGAATCATATTACCCCTTGGTGAATCATATTACCCCTTGGTGAATCATATTCACCCCTTGGTGAATCATATTAACCCTTGGTGAATCATATTCACCCCTTGGTGAATCATATTAACCCTTGGTGAATCATATTACCCCTTGGTGAATCATATTATACAGTATAGATGGTTAATATAGACACTATACAGTATACATGGTTAATATAGACAGTATACAGTATACATGGTTAATATAGACAGTATACAGTATACATGGTTAATATAGACAGTATACATGGTTAATATAGACAGTATACAGTATACATGGTTAATATAGACAGTATACAGTATACATGGTTAATATAGACAGTATACAGTATACATGGTTAATATAGACAGTATACATGGTTAATATAGACAGTATACAGTATACATGGTTAATATAGACAGTATAGATGGTTAATATAGACAGTATACATGGTTAATATAGACAGTATACATGGTTAATATAGACAGTATACAGTATACATGGTTAATATAGACAGTATACAGTATACATGGTTAATATAGACAGTATACAGTATACATGGTTAATATAGACAGTATACATGGTTAATATAGACAGTATACAGTATATATGGTTAATATAGACAGTATACAGTATACATGGTTAATATAGACAGTATACATGGTTAATATAGACAGTATACATGGTTAATATAGACAGTATACATGGTTAATATAGACAGTATACAGTATACATGGTTAATATAGACAGTATACATGGTTAATATAGACAGTATACATGGTTAATATAGACAGTATACATGTTTAATATAGATCGTATAGATGGTTAATATAGACAGTATACATGGTTAATATAGACAGTATAGATGGTTAATATAGACAGTATACAGTATACATGGTTAATATAGACAGTATAGATGGTTAATATAGACAGTATACATGGTTAATATAGACAGTATAGATGGTTAATATAGACAGTATACAGTAGACATGGTTAATATAGACAGTATACAGTATACATGGTTAATATAGACAGTATACAGTATACATGGTTAATATAGACAGTATACAGTATACATGGTTAATATAGACAGTATACAGTATACATGGTTAATATAGACAGTATACAGTATACATGGTTAATATAGACAGTATACAGTATACATGGTTAATATAGACAGTATACATGGTTAATATAGACAGTATACATGGTTAATATAGACAGTATACATGGTTAATATAGACAGTATACAGTATACATGGTTAATATAGACAGTATACATGGTTAATATAGACAGTATACAGTATACATGGTTAATATAGACAGTATACAGTATAGATGGTTAATATAGACAGTATACAGTATACATGGTTAATATAGACAGTATACATGGTTAATATAGACAGTATACAGTATACATGGTTAATATAGACAGTATACAGTATACATGGTTAATATAGACAGTATACATGGTTAATATAGACAGTATACAGTATACATGGTTAATATAGACAGTATACAGTATAGATGGTTAATATAGACACTATACATGGTTAATATAGACAGTATACATGGTTAATATAGACAGTATACATGGTTAATATAGACAGTATACAGTATACATGGTTAATATAGACAATATACATGGTTAATATAGACAGTATACATGGTTAATATAGACAGTATACATGGTTAATATAGACAGTATAGATGGTTAATATAGACAGTATACATGGTTAATATAGACAGTATACATGGTTAATATAGACAGTATAGATGGTTAATATAGACAGTATAGATGGTTAATATAGACACTATACATGGTTAATATAGACAGTATACATGGTTAATATAGACAGTAGACATGGTTAATATAGACAGTATACAGTATACATGGTTAATATAGACAGTATACAGTATACATGGTTAATATAGACAGTATACAGTATACATGGTTAATATAGACAGTATACAGTATACATGGTTAATATAGACAGTATACAGTATACATGGTTAATATAGACAGTATACAGTATACATGGTTAATATAGACAGTATACATGGTTAATATAGACAGTATACATGGTTAATATAGACAGTATACATGGTTAATATAGACAGTATACAGTATACATGGTTAATATAGACAGTATACATGGTTAATATAGACAGTATACAGTATACATGGTTAATATAGACAGTATACAGTATAGATGGTTAATATAGACAGTATACAGTATACATGGTTAATATAGACAGTATACATGGTTAATATAGACAGTATACAGTATACATGGTTAATATAGACAGTATACAGTATACATGGTTAATATAGACAGTATACATGGTTAATATAGACAGTATACAGTATACATGGTTAATATAGACAGTATACATGGTTAATATAGACAGTATACAGTATACATGGTTAATATAGACAGTATACAGTATAGATGGTTAATATAGACGTGGATGCTACGGTACAGGACTGTTTTGCTAGCACAGACTGAAATATGTTCTGGGATTCATCCAATGGCATTGAGGAGTACACCACCTCAGCGTCACTACAGGACAAAGATCGAATCCTAATACACCTAATACACTGGCATTCGTTGGACTACAAAGGGAAACCCTGTCGCGAGCTGCCCAGTGACTTGAGCCTACCAGTCAAGCTAAATGCCTTTTGTGCTCGATTTGTGGCAAGCAACACTGAAGCACACATGAGAGCACCAGCTGTTTTTGACGACTGTGTGATAACGTTCTCGGTAGCCGATGTGAGTAAGACCTTTAAACAGGTCAACATTCACAAAGCCGCAGGGCCAGACGGATTACCAGGACGTGTATTCAAAGCATGCGTGGACCAACTATCAAGTGTCTTCACGGACAATTTCAACCTCTCCCTGACCGAGTCTGTAATACCTACAGTGGGGCAAAAAAGTAGTTGGTCAGCCACCAATTGTGCAAGTTCTCCCACTTAAAAAGATGAGAGAGGCCTGTAATTTTCATCATAGGTACACTTCAACTATGACAGACAAAATGAGGGGAAAAAATCCAGAAAATCACATTGTAGGATTTTTTTATGAATTTATTTGCAAATTATGGTGGAAAATAAGTATTTGGTCACCTAAAAACGAGCAAGATTTCTGGCTCTCACAGACCTGTAACTTCTTCTTTAAGAGGCTCTTCTGTCCTCCACTCGT
>NC_088224.1:6370381-6392362 GCF_036934945.1 Oncorhynchus masou masou
GGAGCAGAATCGGCTGGAGGAGTCCAGGCCAGTATTAGTGTAGGTTATATCAGAATCGGCTGGAGGAGTCCAGGCTAGTATTAGCGTAGGTTGGAGCAGAATCGGCTGGAGGAGTCCAGGCTAGTATTAGTGTAGGTTGGAGCAGAATCGGCTGGAGGAGTCCAGGCTAGTATTAGTGTGGGTTGGAGCAGAATCGGCTGGAGGAGTCCAGGCTAGTATTAGTGTGGGTTGGAGCAAGAATCGGTTGGAGCAGTCCAGGCTAGTATTAGTGTAGGTTGGAGCAGAATCGGCTGGAGGAGTCGGGCCGATATTCGTGTGGGTTGGAGCAGAATCGGCTGGAGAAGTCCAGGCTAGTAGTGTAGGTTGGAGCAGAATCGGCTGGAGGTCGGGCTAGTATTCGCGTGGGTTGGGGCAAGAATCGGCTGGAGGTCAGCCCAGTATTAGTGTAGGTTGAGCAGAATCGGCTGGAGAGTCCAGGCTAGTATTAGTGTGGGTTGGAGCAGAATCGGTTGGAGGAGTCCAGGCTAGTATTAGTGTAGGTTGGAGCAGTCCAGGCTAGTATTAGCGTAGGTTGGAGCAGAATCGGCTGGAGGAGTCCGGGCTAGTATTAGTGTGGGTTGGGAGTCCAGCAGAATCCGGCTGGAGGAGTCCAGGCTAGCATTAGTAGGTTGAGCAGAATAGGTTAGGCTATCAGAACCGGCTGGAGGAGTCCAGGCTAGTATTAGTGTAGGTTGGAGCAGTCCAGGCTAGTATTAGCGTAGGTTGGAGCAGAATCGGCTGGAGGAGTCCAGGCTAGTATTAGTGTAGGTTGTTAGTATTAGTGTAGGTTGAGCAGAATCGGCTGGAGGAGTCCAGGCTAGTATTAGTGTAGGTTGAGCAGAATCGGCTGGAGGAGTCCAGGCTAGTATTAGTGTAGGGTTGGAGCAGAATCGGCTGGAGGAGTCCAGGCTAGTATTAGTGTAGGTTGGAGCAGTCCAGGCTAGTATTAGCGTAGGTTGGAGAGAATCGGCTGGAGGAGTCCAGGCTAGTATTAGTGTAGGTTGGAGCAGAATCGGCTGGAGGAGTCCAGGCTAGTATTAGTGTAGGTTGGAGCAGAATCGGCTGGAGGAGTCCAGCCCAGTATTAGTGTAGGTTGGAGCAGAATCAGCTGGAAGAGTCCAGGCTAGTATTAGTGTAGGTTGGAGCAGAATCGGCTGGAGGAGTCCAGGCCAGTATTAGTGTAGGTTATATCAGAATCAGCTGGAGGAGTCCAGCCCAGTATTAGTGTAGGTTATATCAGAATCGGCTGGAGGAGTCCAGGCTAGTATTAGTGTAGGTTGGAGCAGAATCGGCTGGAGAAGTCCAGGCTAGTATTAGTGTGGGTTGGAGCAGAATCGGTTGGAGCAGTCCAGGCTAGTATTAGTGTAGGTTGGAGCAGAATCGGCTGGAGGAGTCCAGGCCAGTATTAGTGTAGGTTGGAGCAGAATCGGCTGGAGAAGTCCAGGCTAGTATTAGTGTAGGTTGGAGCAGAATCGGCTGGAGGAGTCCAGGCTAGTATTAGCGTAGGTTGGAGCAGAATCGGCTGGAGGAGTCCAGCCCAGTATTAGTGTAGGTTGGAGAACTCGGCTGGAAGAGTCCAGGCTAGTATTAGTGTAGGTTGGAAACAGAAATAAAGCTGGAAGGAAGTCAAGCTAGTATTAGTGTAGGTTGGAGCAGGAATCGAGGCTGGAGGGTCAGGCTAGTATTAGTGTGGGTTGGAGCAGAATCGGCTGGAGGAGTCAAGCTAGTAATGCATGGTTGTGAGCAGGAGCTCAGCTGGAAGTCAGGCTAGTATTAGTGTAGGTTGGAGCAGAATCGGCTGGAGAGTCCAGGCTAGTATTAGTGTGGGTTGGAGCAGAATCGGCTGGAGAGGAGTCCAGGCTAGTATTGAGTGTAGGATTTAGGGAGCAGAATCCCAGCTGGAGGAGTCAGCCCAGTATTAGTGTGGGTTGGGCAGAATCGGCTGGAGAGTCCAGGCCAGTAATGAAATGTAAATTTAGGCAAATCGGCTGGAGGAGTCCAGGCCAGTATTAGTGTAGGTTATATCAGAATCAGCTGGAGGAGTCCAGCCCAGTATTAGTGTAGGTTATATCAGAATCGGCTGGAGGAGTCCAGGCCAGTATTAGTGTAGGTTGGAGCAGAATCGGCTGGAGGAGTCCAGGCTAGTATTAGTGTGGGTTGGAGCAGAATCGGTTGGAGCAGTCCAGGCTAGTATTAGTGTAGGTTGGAGCAGAATCGGCTGGAGGAGTCCAGGCCAGTATTAGTGTAGGTTGGAGCAGAATCGGCTGGAGAAGTCCAGGCTAGTATTAGTGTAGGTTGGAGCAGAATCGGCTGGAGGAGTCCAGGCTAGTATTAGCGTAGGTTGGAGCAGAATCGGCTGGAGGAGTCCAGCCCAGTATTAGTGTAGGTTGGAGCAGAATCGGCTGGAGGAGTCCAGGCTAGTATTAGTGTAGGTTGGAGCAGAATCGGCTGGAGGAGTCCAGGCTAGTATTAGTGTAGGATATATCAGAATCAGCTGGAGGAGTCCAGGCCAGTATTAGTGTAGGTTGGAGCAGAATCGGCTGGAGGAGTCCAGGCTAGTATTAGTGTGGGTTGGAGCAGAATCGGCTGGAGGAGTCCAGGCTAGTATTAGCGTAGGTTGGAGCAGTCCAGGCTAGTATTAGTGTAGGTTGGAGCAGAATCGGCTGGAGGAGTCCAGGCTACTATTAGCGTAGGTTGGAGCAGTCCAGGCTAGTATTAGTGTAGGTTGGAGCAGAATCGGCTGGAGGAGTCCAGGCTAGTATTAGCGTAGGTTGGAGCAGAATCGGCTGGAGGAGTCCAGGCTAGTATTAGTGTAGGTTGGAGCAGAATCAGCTGGAGGACTGGCTTGTTGCTGCTTAGGACACACACTCATCACACCACAAGGTCAATGTTATACTTCTACAGAAAGCATGGTGTTTGTGTGTGATTAATCATTGAACACATCTCTTATTTTGCATGTTCTTGATTACATTATCATAGCACTGGCCAGAGACGTGTGTGTGTGTGTGTGTGTGTGTGTGTGTGTGTGTGTGTGTGTGTGTGTGTGTGTGTGTGTGTGTGTGTGTGTGTGTGTGTGCGTGTGTGTGTGTGTGCGTGTGCGCGCGTGTAATCTACACCTGTTCATTATTTTGGAAGTAACATATAGTAGGCACCTGACTTATCTCAGGTAGCCAGGAAAACACAGTTTGAGTTCATATCAGTGTCTGTTTGAGGAGAAAGCCTTTGTTCTTTGCTTTGTGTGTTTGGGAAAATAGGATGTTTGCCTTTTATGGGTGTTCGAGCTATTTTATACATGCTGGTTCATTGATGCTATGTGACTGTACAAGGGGATCAGGGTTGAATGAGTTTACATTAGCTGTTAGCTAGTGTTCTGTGTCTCTCACTCGCTCGGTGTCTGTGTCCTGCAGTCACAGACTTGAAGGAAAGTGAGGGAGGGAGAGCGAGGAGGAGGGACACGATAGAAAGAAAGAGCTGATATGTGAAAAGCCTTTAGGGAGATGTTGTTTAAGATGTGGTCCGCCCTTCCTCCTCTCGCTGCCCCCTCCCTCTCTCTCTGCCCCCTCTCTCTCTGCCCCCTCCCTCTCTCTGCCCCCTCTCTCTCTGCCCCCTCCCTCTCTCTCTGCCCCCTCTCTCTCTGCCCCCTCTCTAAGGTTTGGGAATCGCTTCCTTTTAGGTGGTTGTAGAATTTAACGGCTCTTTTCTGGATTTTGATAATTAGTGGGTATCGGCCTAATTCTGCTCTGCATACATTATTTGGTGTTCTACATTGTACACGGAGGATGTTTTTGCAGAATTCTGCATGCTGAGTCTCAATTTGGTGTTTGTCCCATGGTTGGTGAGCGGACCCCAGACCTCACAACCATAAAGGGAAATGTGTTTCGTAACTGATTCAAGTATTTTTTAGCCAGATCCTAATTGGTATGTTGAAATTTGATGTTCCTTTTGATGGCATAGAAGGCCCTTCTTGACTTGTCTCTCAGATTGTTCACAGCTTTGTGGAAGTTACCTGTGGCGCTGATTTTTAGGCCGAGGTATGTGTAGTATTTTGTGTGCTCCCGGGAAAAGATGTCTAGATGGAATTTGTATTTGTGGTCCTGGCAACTGGACCTGTTTTGGAACACCATTATTTTGGTCTTACTGAGATTTACTGTCAGGGCCCAGGTCTGGCAGAGTCTGTGCAGAAGATCTAGGTGCTGCTGTAGGCCCTCCTTGGTTGGTGACAGAAGCACCAGATCATCAGCAAACAGCAGACATTTGACTTCAGATTCTAGTAGGGCGAGGCCGGGTGCTGCAGACTGTTCTAGTGCCCTCACCAATTTGTTCAATATGTTGAAGAGGGTGGGGCTTAAGCTGCATCCCTGTCTCACCCCACGGCCCTATTGGAAAGAAATGTGTGTTTATCTATTTTAACCGCACACTCGTTGTTTGTGTATATGGATTTAAAATGTTTTTTGTTTTACCCCCAACACCACTTTCCATCAGTTTGTATAGCAGACCCTCAAGCCAAATTGAGTCGAAGGCTTTTTTAATATCATGAGAAAGCTTCGCGTTTGTTTGCCATTTAGGGTGTGCAGGATGAATACGTGGTCTGTCGTATGATAATTTGATAATTTGGTTAAAAGCCAATTTGACATTTGCTCAGTACATTGTTTTCCCTGAGGAAATGTACGAGTCTGCTGTTTAATGATAATGCAGAGGATTTTCCTAAGGTTACTGTTGACGCATATTCCACGGTAGTTATTGGTCTATCAAATTTGTCTCCACTTTTGTGGATTGGGTGTGATCAGTCCTTGGTGCCAAATATTGGGGTAGATGTTTTAAGTATAGCCAATCGGAATTTGTTGTCTGTATATTTGATCATTTCATTGAGGATACCATCAACACCACAGGCCTTTTTTTGGCTTGGAGGGTTTTTTATTTTGTCCTGTAGCTCATTCAAGGTAATTGGAGAATCCAGTGTGTTCTGGTAGTCTTTAAAAGTTGATTCTAAGATTTTGTATTTGATCCTGTATATGGTTTTGCTCTTTGTTATAGAGCCAAAAATATTGGAGAAGTGGTTTACCCATACATCTTCATTTGGGATAGATAATTCTTTGTGGTGGTGTTTGTTTAGTGTTTTCAAATTTTCCCAGAAGTGGTTAGAGTCAATGGATTCTTCAGTTACATTGAGCTGATTACTGACGTGCTGTTCCTTCTTTTTCCATAGTGTATTTCTATATTGTTTTAGTGATTCACCATAGTGAAGGCGTAGACTCAGGTTTTCCAGGTCTCTATGTTTTTGGTTGGATAAGTTTCTCAATTTCTTTCTTAGACTTTTGCATTCTTCATCAAACCATTTGTCATTGTTCATTTTCTTCGGTTTTCATTTTGACATTTTTAGATTTGATTGTGAAGCTGAGGTCAAATATACTGTTTAGATGTTCTACTGCCAAGTTTACACTTTCACTATTATAGTGAAACATTTTGTCCAGTAAATTGTCTAAAAGGGATTGAATTTGTTGTTGCCTAATTGTTTTTTGGTTGGTTTCAAAACTACATTCCTTCCATCAATAGCATTTCTTAATGTTACTCAGTTCCTTTGGCTTTGATGCCTCATGATTGAATATTGCTCTGTTCAGGTAGACTACGATTTTGCTGTGATCTGATAGGGGTGTCAGTGGACTGACTGTGAACGCTCTGAGAGACTCTGGTTGAGGTCAGTGATAAAGTAGTCTACAGTACTACTGCCAAGAGATGAGCTATAGGTGTACCTACCATAGGAGTCCCCTCGAAGCCTACCATTGACTATGTACATACCCAGCGTGCAACAGAGCTGCAGGAGTTGTAACCTGTTTTTGTTGGTTATGTTGTCATAGTTGTGCCTAGGGGGTATATGGGGGAGGGAATGCTGTCACCTCCAGGCAGGTGTTTGTCCCCCTGTGTGCTGAGGGTGTCAGGTTCTTGTCCAGTTCTGGCATTTAGGTTGTTCTCCAGTACTCTCTTTCTCTGCCCCCCCTTTCTCTCTCTGCCCCCTCCCCCTTTCTCTCTCTCCCTTCTCTCTCTGCCCCCCTTTCTCTCTCTGCCCCCCTTTCTCTCTCTGCCCCCCTTTCTCTCTCTGCCCCCTTTCTCTCTCTGCCCCCCTTTCATCTCTCTGCCCCCCTTTCATCTCTCTGCCCCCCTTTATCTCTCTGCCCCCCTTTATCTCTCTGCCCCCCCTTTATCTCTCTGCCCCCCCTCTCTCTCTCTGCCCCCCCTTCTCTCTCTGCCCCCCCCTTCTCTCTCTGCCCCCCCTTCTCTCTCTGCCCCCCCTTCTCTCTCTGCCCCCCCTTCTCTCTGTGCCCCCCCTTCTCTCTCTGCCCCCCTCTCTCTCTCTGCCCCCCTTTCTCTCTCTGCCCCCCCTTTCTCTCTCTGCCCCCCCTTTCTCTCTCTGCCCCTCCCCCCCTTTCTCTCTCTTCCCCTCCCCCCTTTCTCTCTCTTCCCCCCCTTTCTCTCTCTGCCCCTCCCCCCTTTCTCAATACATTTTCAATTTCCATTTTAATGGCCTTATTGGCATGGGTGATGGCACACTGTGGGTGATGGCACACTGTGGGGCTTTATTGGCATGAGAAACACATGTTAACATTGCCAAAGCAAGTGAGGTAGATAATATACAAAAGTGAAATAAAAAAATAAAAATGAACAGTAAACATTACACTCACAGAAGTCCCAAAAGAATTAGAGACATTACAAATGTCATGTGCAAATAGTTAAAGTACAAAAGGGAAAATAAAAACAATTAAATATAGGTTGTATTTACAATGGTGTTTGTTCTTCACTGGTTGCCCTTTTCTTGTGGCACAGGTCACAGCTATTGCTGCTGTGATGGAACAATGGTATTTCTCTCACTCTCTTTCTCACTCTCTCTTTCTCTCTTTCAATTCAATTTCCATTTTAAGGGCTTTATTGGCATGGGAAACATATGTTAACATGTCCAAAGCAAGTGAAGTAGATAATAACAATAAAAAATTAACAATAAACATCCAATAGAATAAAAACATTTCCTGCCCCTCCCCCCTCTCTTCTCCGTCTCTGCTCTTTGACTTCCTGTTTTTTTCCACTGAACCGTTTCCAAGGATGCGCGCACACACACACACACACACACACACACACACACACACACACACACACACACACAGAGAGAGAGGTCGGCACAATGAAAGAACAGAACGGTGTGCCTTTCGTTCAAACTGCACTTGGTCTGTGTATGTATTTATACCTGCCAAACCACCTGTGTTTGTCTCTTGCTCTTTGTCTCTCCTCCTCCTTTCCCTCTGTCCTCCCTGCACACCCCGTCTTCCTCCATACAAGCTCCTCTCTCTCCCCTCTCCTCCTTTCCCTCTGTCCTCCCTGCACACCCCGTCTTCCTCCATACAAGCTCCTCTCTCTCCCCTCTCCTCCTTTCCCTCTGTCCTCCCTGCACACCCCGTCTTCCTCCATACAAGCTCCTCACTGCTCCAACCGGTGAAGGAAACAGACTACGGTAAAACAGAGTGGAGAAATGTCGTCAAGGGGATCTCTTACTTCGGACAGCATTCCATGTGGCTCTAGTGTTTCAACGGTGTTCTTTTGATTTACTAACAAATCTGTACCCCCCCTCCCTTTGGTCCCTACCCCCCCTCCCTTTGGTCCCCCCCCTCCCTTTGGTCCCTACCCCCCTCCCTTTGGTCCCTACCCCCCCTCCCTTTGGTCCCTACCCCCTCCCTTTGGTCCCTACCCCCCTCCCTTTGGTCCCTACCCCCCTCCCTTTGGTCCCTACCCCCCCTCCCTTTGGTCCCTACCCCCTCCCTTTGGTCCCCCCCTCCCTTTGGTTCCTACCCCCTCCATTTGGTCCCTACCCCCCCTCCCTTTGGTCCCTACCCCCCCTCCCTTTGGTTCCTACCCCCCTCCCTTTGGTCCCTACCCCCCTCCCTTTGGTCCCTACCCCCTCCCTTTGGTCCCTGCCCCCTCCCTTTGGTCCCTACCACCCCCCTCCCTTTGGTTCCCACCCCCTCCCTTTGGTTCCTACACCCCCCCTCCGTTTGGTTCCTACACCCCCCTCCCTTTGGTTCCTACCCCCTCCCTTTGGTTCCTACCCCCCCCTCCCTTTGGTTCCCACCCTCCTCCCTTTGGTTCCTACACCCCCTCCGTTTGGTTCCTACACCCCCCTCCCTTTGGTTCCTACCCCCTCCCTTTGGTTCCTACCCCCCCCTCCCTTTGGTTCCTACCCCCCCTCCCTTTGGTTCCTACCCCCCTCCCTTTGGTTCCTAACCCCCCTCCCTTTGGTTCCTACCCCCCCTCCCTTTGGTCCCTACCCCCCCTCCCTTTGGTCCCTACCCCCTCCCTTTGGTCCCTACCCCCCCTCCCTTTGGTCCCTACCCCCACCTCCCTTTGGTTCCTACCCCCCCTCCCTTTGGTTCCTACCCCCCCTCCCTTTGGTTCCTACCCCCTCCCTTTGGTTCCTAACCCCCCTCCCTTTGGTTCCTACCCCCCTCCCTTTGGTCCCTACCTACCCCCCCTCCCTTTGGTTCCTAACCCTCCCCCCCTCCCTTTGGTTCCTAACCCTCCCCTCCCTTTGGTTCTTACCCCCTCTCCCTTTGGTCCCTACCCCCCACGCCCCTCCCTTTGGTCCCTACTGCTTGCTTGCTGTGTTGTTACTCATCTGTCTAATCTGTCTGTCTCTGCCAAAAAGAGAGCTTACCGAACTGTGTGTCCTCCCCATAAGGGGGGTGTGTGTGTGTGTGTGTGTGTGTGTGTGTGTGTGTGTGTGTGAGCAAGTTACTGTAATGAGCTACTGAACACTCTGCCTGGCTCTTTTTTCCCGCCAGTGCAGAGTCCAGTGGGGAGGAGCCATGGCTGGGTGCCTCGGTAACAAAGAGAAGGGAATGGAAGCTTACCAGTCAGATATGCAAATGACCAACAGTGGGAGGAGCTGAGCACCTCCCCTTCTGCAGTGGTTAACTGTTTCAGTGCCAGACATCTCTGTTTGTAATATAGGGCAGTACACACACAACTTCACCTCTATCCTAACATAGTAATGTGTTCTGCAACATGATAATATAGAAGGCTTTCAATATGATACCTACTCACACAGCTGAGTATTTTATTTAACCTTTATTTAACTAGGCAAATGAGTTAAGAACAAATTCTTATTTTCAATGACGGCCTACCAAAAGGCCTCCTGCTGGGACAGGGGCTGGGATTAAAATAAATACATACTATATAAATATAGGACAAAACACACCAGTAGACTCAACGCTACATCGAGAGAGACCTAAAACGACAATTCAAATGTATTTATAAAGCCCTTTGTACATCAGCTGATTTTTATTTATTTTTTTACCTTTATTTAACCAGGCAAGTCAGTTAAGAACAAATTCTCATTTTCAATGATGGCCTAGGAACAGTGGGTTAACTGACTGTTCAGGGGCAGAACGACAGATTTTGTACCTTGTCAGCTCGGGGTTTGAACTCCCAACCTTCCGGTTACTAAACCAACGTCTAACCACTCAGGCTTCCTGCCGCCCCTGATATCTCAAAGTGCTGTACAGAAACCCAGCCTAAAACAATGCAGGTAGAAGACGACAACATAGCATGGCAGCAACACAACATGCTAACAACATGCCAGCAACACAACATGACAACATGATAGCAACACAGCATGGTAGCAACACAACATGACAACAACATGGCAGCAACACAACATGGGCAGCAACACAACATGGTAGCAACACAAACATTATTAAGCACAGTCAACAGCACAAAGGTCAAGAGTATACCATTATGCATATACAACGGTGAATTTTATAATTTACTATTTGCATAACATTTATTTTTATTACAGTCGTATATCAATGTAAATGATTTGTCATGTCAGCAAATTCAGTGTGTCATCACGACGATAATTGACGTGCTACATCTCACGTTCAGCTCTTTTCTAGGTCTACCATCCTATTTGTTATGTACGCCTACATGGCCAACAGTATGTGGACACCTGCTTGTCCAACATCTCATGACAAAATCATGGGCATTAATATGGGGGTGGTCCCACATGTTGCTGCTATAACATCCTCCTTCTTCTGGGAAGGCTTTCCACTAGATGTTGGAACAATGCTGCTATAACAGCCTCCACTCTTCTGGGAAGGCTTTCCACTAGATGTTGGCATTGCTGCTATAACAGCCCCTACTTTTCTGGGAAGGCTTTCCACTAGATGTTGGAACATTGCTGCTATAACAGCATCCACTCTTCTGGGAAGGCTTTCCACTAGATGTTGGAACATTGGGTTGCTATAACAGCCTCCACTCTTCTGGGAAGGCTTTCCACTAGATGTTGGAACATTGCTGCTGTAACAGCCTCCACTCTTCTGGGAAGGCTTTCCACTAGATGTTGGAACATTGCTGCATAACAGCCTCCACTCTTCTGGGAAGGCTTTCCACTAGATGTTGGAACATTGCTGCTATAACAGCCTCCACTCCTTCTGGGAAGGCTTTCCACTAGATGTTGGAACATTGCTGCTGTAACAGCCTCCACTCTTCTGGGAAGGCTTCCACTCAGGATGTTGGAACATTACTGGATATAACAGCCTCCACTCTTCTGGGAAGGCTTTCCACTAGATGTTGGAACATTGCTGCTATAACAGCCTCCACTCTTCTGGGAAGGACTTCCACTAGATGTTGGAACATTGCTGCTATAACAGCCTCCACTCTTCTGGGAAGGCCTTCCACTAGATGTTGGAACATTGCTGCTATAACAGCCTCCACTCTCTGGGAAGGCTTTCCACTAGATGTTAGAACATTGCTGAGGGGATTTGCATCCAGCACCTGAAACATGAAAAACAGCCCCAGATCATTATTCCTTGTTAAAAAACCTGCTCCAGAGCGCCAGGACCTCAGACTGGGGCTTAAGGTTCACTTTCCAACAGGACAATGACCTTAAGCACACAGCCAAGATAACGCAGGAATGGCTTTCAGGACAGGTCTCACCGTCCGGGAGTGGCTCAGCCAGAGCCTGGACTTGAACCCGATCGAACATCTCTGGAGAGACCTGAAAATAGCTGTGCAGCGAAGCTCCTCATCCAACCTGACAGAGCTTGAGAGGATCTACGGAGAAGAATGGGAGAAACTCTCCAGATACAGGTGTGCCAAGCTTGCAGCGTCATACCCAAGAATACCCGAGGATGTAATTGCTGCCAAAGGTACTTCAACAAAGGGTCTGAATATTTATTCAAATGTAATATCATTTTTTTTATTTTTTTATTCATGTGCAAAAACTTCGATATTACATTTTTTGGCTTCGTCATTATGGGGTGTTGTGTGTAGATTGATGAGAACCCCCCCCCCCCATTTAATAAATGTTAGAATACGTCTGTAAAAGAATTTGGAAAAGGTCAAGGGGTTCCTGTGTGTGTCTGTGTATATACTGTCTGTGTATGTGTTGTGTGTCTGTGTATATACTGTGTGTCTGTGTTGTGTGTCTGTGTATATACTGTCTGTGTATGTGTTGTGTGTATGTGTCTGTGTATATACTGTCTGTGTATGTGTTGTGTGTATGTGTATATACTGTGTGTCTGTGTTGTGTGTCTGTGTATATACTGTCTGTGTATGTGTTGTGTGTCTGTGTATATACTGTGTGTGTCTGTGTTGTGTGTCTGTGTATATACTGTGTGTGTCTGTGTTGTGTGTCTGTGTATATACTGTGTGTGTCTGTGTATACACTGTGTGTGTCTGTGTTGTGTGTCTGTGTATATACTGTGTGTGTCTGTGTATATACTGTGTGTGTCTGTGTATATACTGTGTGTGTCTGTGTTGTGTGTCTGTGTATATACTGTGTGTGTCTGTGTATATACTGTGTGTGTCTGTGTATATACTGTGTGTGTCTGTGTTGTGTGTCTGTGTATATACTGTGTGTGTCTGTGTATATACTGTGTGTGTCTGTGTTGTGTGTCTGTGTATACACTGTGTGTCTGTGTATATACTGTGTGTGTATGTGTTGTGTGTCTGTGTATATACTGTGTGTGTCTGTGTATATACTGTGTGTGTCTGTGTATATACTGTGTGTGTCTGGTTGTGTGTCTGTGTATATACTGTTTGTGTCTGTGTATATACTGTGTGTGTCTGTGTTGTGTGTCTGTGTATATACTGTTTGTGTCTGTGTATATACTGTTTGTGTATGTGTTGTGTGTCTGTGCATACACTGTGTGTGTATGTATATCTAGCAGTGCAGTAGTGTGACATAACTATCGCATTGGTCCAGTAGATTAAAGTGATTTGAGTGTGTGTGTGTGTGTAGAGAGTATGAATACATGCTACGTGTGTAGTTGGGTGCAGTCGTCAGCCCAGGGTTCAGCTGTTGGAACAGTCTGCTGGCTTGGAGACAGCTGGTCTGATGTTGACCCTAACTGCAGCTTGAGAAATGTTATAAACTAACAACATTGGCTAGTTAGCTAGCTAGCTTAAATGAGATGGTAAAGCTTGTTGTTCTTGATTATGTTTGTGTTTGTTGTTGAGGGGTGGGTATCTCAACCTGGAACACTATTCTGAGTCTCAGCTCGGTCAGCTGTCTCAACCTGGAACACTATTCTGAGTCTCACCTCTCAGCTAGGTCAGCTGTCTCAACCTGGAACACTATTCTGAGTCTCATCACCTCTCAGCTAGGTCAGCTGTCTCAACCTGGAACACTATTCTCCTGCTTTGGTCTGGTTCCGTTATTGCGGGAAGTCCTGAAGAGCAAGAGTGTGTGTGTGTGTGTGTGTGTGTGTGTGTGTGTGTGTGTGTGTGTGTGTGAAGGGTGTTTTGTCACAGCCCAGCTGTAACTCCTGACTTATAATAAATAATAATAAAATGAACAAATGACTGTGATCGGCTATGATTTGTTACCAGGTGTGAGCTGGGCTGGAATACAAAAAAAATAAAAAAATAAAAAAAGCCTAGATACACTCACGTCATTCAGGTCTGGAATCTGTCCATTCTGTCCATTCTGTATCAAGTCAAATGTCTCCACTATTGGGTACAATGGTATCGATACATAACACATGCTCCACTCTCAACTTCTCGACTGGTGTCAAGGCGACTGGTAACAGAAGACTGTTGCCATGGCAGCGCTGGTCCACACCTGCCCCCGTCTGTCGGGTGAGTAGTATTGGTCGGTCCTGTATAGGGCCTTTTTGTTTTAGGTTCCACACCATGTGTAGGCTATTGGACTGGCCTGGGTGGTACACTCTTCCATAAGTGTAATAGTTTGTTTGTTAGTTTTTTGTTTATAATTTGTCTCCCACTTTTTAATTAAATCTAAGCTACTTCCTCCGTTTTGTACTTGACCCTTTTGATAGACGCTGACCCAGCTCTTTGAGAGCGTCCCACGTGTCCAGTGGTCCCGGTACCAGGCCGAAGTGAGTGTTTTTTGACGAGTATCCAGGTTTTCATATCCTCATACCGTCCTCCTCTCATACTGTGATATACGGGATTACCGACCTAGTACTACAAAGGGGGTCTAAAAGAATACAAAAAACAGCAACAAGTCAAATATGATTTGTCACATGCACCAAATACTACAGGTGTAGTAGACCTTACGGTGAAATGCTGAATACAACAGGTGTAGTAGACCTCACAGTGAAATGCTGAATACAACAGGTGTAGTAGACCTTACAGTGAAATGCTGAATACAACAGGTGTAGTAGACCTCACAGTGAAATGCTGAATACAACAGGTGTAGTAGACCTCACAGTGAAATGCTGAATACAACAGGTGTAGTAGACCTTACAGTGAAATGCTGAATACAACAGGTGTAGTAGACCTCACAGTGAAATGCTGAATACAACAGGTGTAGTAGACCTCACAGTGAAATGCTGAATACAACAGGTGTAGTAGACCTCACAGTGAAATGCTGAATACAACAGGTGTAGTAGACCTTACAGTGAAATGCTGAATACAACAGGTGTAGTAGACCTCACAGTGAAATGCTGAATACAACAGGTGTAGTAGACCTTACAGTGAAATGCTGAATACAACAGGTGTAGTAGACCTCACAGTGAAATGCTGAATACAACAGGTGTAGTAGACCTTACAGTGAAATGCTGAATACAACAGGTGTAGTAGACCTCACAGTGAAATGCTGAATACAACAGGTGTAGTAGACCTCACAGTGAAATGCTGAATACAACAGGTGTAGTAGACCTTACAGTGAAATGCTGAATACAACAGGTGTAGTAGACCTCACAGTGAAATGCTGAATACAACAGGTGTAGTAGACCTAACAGTGAAATGCTGAATACAACAGGTGTAGTAGACCTCACAGTGAAATGCTGAATACAACAGGTGTAGTAGACCTCACAGTGAAATGCTGAATACAACAGGTGTAGTAGACCTCACAGTGAAATGCTGAATACAACAGGTGTAGTAGACCTCACAGTGAAATGCTGAATACAACAGGTGTAGTAGACCTTATTGTGAAATGCTGAATACAACAGGTGTAGTAGACCTTATTGTGAAATGCTGAATACAACAGGTGTAGTAGACCTTATTGTGAAATGCTGAATACAACAGGTGTAGTAGACCTTACGGTGAAATGCTGAATACAACAGGTGTAGTAGACCTTACAGTGAAATGCTGAATACAACAGGTGTAGTAGACCTTACAGTGAAATGCCAAATACTACAGGTGTAGTAGACCTTATCGTGAAATGCTGAATACTACAGGTGTAGTAGACCTTACAGTGAAATGCTGAATACAACAGGTGTAGTAGACCTCACAGTGAAATGCCGAATACAACAGGTGTAGTAGACCTTAGTGAAATGCTGAATACAACAGGTGTAGTAGACCTTATTGTGAAATGCTGAATACAACAGGTGTAGTAGACCTTACAGTGAAATGCTGAATACAACAGGTGTAGTAGACCTTACAGTGAAATGCTGAATACAACAGGTGTAGTAGACCTTATTGTGAAATGCTGAATACAACAGGTGTAGTAGACCTTACAGTGAAATGCTGAATACAACAGGTGTAGTAGACCTTATTGTGAAATGCTGAATACAACAGGTGTAGTAGACCTTATTGTGAAATGCTGAATACAACAGGTGTAGTAGACCTTATTGTGAAATGCTGAATACAACAGGTGTAGTAGACCTTACGGTGAAATGCTGAATACAACAGGTGTAGTAGACCTTACGGTGAAATGCTGAATACAACAGGTGTAGTAGACCTTACAGTGAAATGCCAAATACTACAGGTGTAGTAGACCTTATCGTGAAATGCTGAATACAACAGGTGTAGTAGACCTTACAGTGAAATGCTGAATACTACAGGTGTAGTAGACCTCACAGTGAAATGCCGAATACAACAGGTGTAGTAGACCTTACAGTGAAATGCTGAATACAACAGGTGTAGTAGACCTTATTGTGAAATGCTGAATACAACAGGTGTAGTAGACCTTACAGTGAAATGCTGAATACAACAGGTGTAGTAGACCTTACAGTGAAATGCTGGAATACAACAGGTGTAGTAGACCTTATTGTGAAATGCTGAATACAACAGGTGTAGTAGACCTTACAGTGAAATGCTGAATACAACAGGTGTAGTAGACCTTATTGTGAAATGCTGAATACAACAGGTGTAGTAGACCTTATTGTGAAATGCTGAATACAACAGGTGTAGTAGACCTTATTGTGAAATGCTGAATACAACAGGTGTAGTAGACCTTACAGTGAAATGCTGAATACAACAGGTGTAGTAGACCTTATTGTGAAATGCTGAATACAACAGGTGTAGTAGACCTTATTGTGAAATGCTGAATACAACAGGTGTAGTAGACCTTATTGTGAAATGCTGAATACAACAGGTGTAGTAGACCTTACAGTGAAATGCTGAATACAACAGGTGTAGTAGACCTTACAGTGAAATGCCAAATACTACAGGTGTAGTAGACCTTATCGTGAAATGCTGAATACTACAGGTGTAGTAGACCTTACAGTGAAATGCTGAATACAACAGGTGTAGTAGACCTCACAGTGAAATGCCGAATACAACAGGTGTAGTAGACCTTACAGTGAAATGCTGAATACAACAGGTGTAGTAGACCTTATTGTGAAATGCTGAATACAACAGGTGTAGTAGACCTCACAGTGAAATGCTGAATACAACAGGTGTAGTAGACCTCCACAGTGAAATGCTGAATACAACAGGTATAGTAGACCTTACAGTGAAATGCTGAATACAACAGGTGTAGTAGACCTCACAGTGAAATGCTGAATACAACAGGTGTAGTAGACCTCACAGTGAAATGCTGAATACAACAGGTATAGTAGACCTCACAGTGAAATGCTTACTAAAAGCCCTTAACCAACAATGCAATTCAAGAAATAGTTACGAAAATATTTACTGAATAAACTACAGTAAAAAAATAAGCAGTAACACAGTAAAATAACAATAATGAGTCTGCAGGGGTATCAGGTTAGTCAAGGTAATTTGGGTAAAGTGACTATGCATAGATAATAAACAGAGTGGCAGCAGTGTACATGTAGGTAGGGGTAAAGTGACTATGCATAGATAATAAACAGTGAGTGGCAGCAGTGTACATGTAGGTAGGGGTAAAGTGACTATAGATAATAAACAGAGAGTAGCAGCAGTGTACATGTAGGTAGGGGTAAAGTGACTATGCATAGATAATAAACAGAGTGGCAGCAGTGTACATGTAGGTAGGGGTAAAGTGACTATAGATAATAAACAGTGAGTGGCAGCAGTGTACATGTAGGTAGGGGTAAAGTGACTATGCATAGATAATAAACAGCGAGTAGCAGCAGTGTACATGTAGGTAGGGGTAAAGTGACTATAGATAATAAACAGTGGCAGCAGTGTACATGTAGGTAGGGGTAAAGTGACTATGCATAGATAATAAACAGCAAGTAGCAGCAGTGTACAAACAAAAGGGGTGGGGGGGGGTCAATATAATTGCCCGGGGGCCATTTGATTAATTGTTCAGCAGTCTTATGGCTTTGAGGTAGAAGCTGTTAAGGAGCCTTTTGGACCTTGACTTGGTGCTCCGGTACCGGTTGCCGTGTGGTAGCAGAGGGAACAGTCTATGACTAGGGTGGCAGGAGTCTTTGACAATTTTTAGGGCCTTACTCTGACACCGCCTGGTATAGAGGTCCTGGATGGCTGGAAGCTTGGCCCCCCCCAGTGATGTACAAGTGCCTTATGATGGCCTTACAAAAAAGTAAGTCCATTACCATAATGCTAACAAAATTAGCACAAGTAATAGCGAATTTCAATGGAGGCTACTAGCTAAATATGCTAACGAGTACAAACACATGACAGGTTCAGTTCTGGGGATCTACGCTAAGCGTCATAATGGGAAAGGCGAGTTGAAGAACACAATCTGCTTTAACTCTGAACGTATTACACAAGTTGATTGCAGGTATTTACTTAAAAACTAGCTACAAATATCAAAATGTATTGGAAACTCTTCAGAAGAATGAACATAAATGATATTGAGGGGAAAAATACCCCGGTATACTGCTCAAGTCCACAACACACTCCAATGGACAGCTTGGGTAAGATCCTTCCATCATTCACACACTCCAATGGACAGCTTGGGTAAGATCCTTCCAGCATTCACACACTCCAATGGACAGCTTGGGTAAGATCCTTCCATCATTCACACACTCCAATGGACAGCTTGGGTAAAATCCTTCCATCATTCACACACTCCAATGGACAGCTTGGGTAAGATCCTTCCATCATTCACACACTCCAATGGACAGCTTGGGTAAGATCCTTCCAGCATTCACACACTCCAATGGACAGCTTGGGTAAGATCCTTCCAGCATTCACACACTCCAATGGACAGCTTGGGTAAGATCCTTCCATCATTCACACACAAAATGCTGTCCTCAATTCTTAAATTCTATTGTGTATGGCTCAATCTGTGAAATGCTGTCATCGCTCATTGTCTTGATGTTGTGATTCACAGACTCACCAAGACCACGATTTGAATGCTGCAAGTGAGACAGAATGTTTTTATTTTTTTTACCTTTATTTAACCAGGCAAGTCAGTTAAGAACAAATTCTTATTTTCAATGACGGCCTGGGAACAGTGGGTTAACTGCCTGTTCAGGGGCAGAACGACAGATTTTGTACCTTGTCAGCTCGGGGGTTTGAACTCCCAACCTTCCGGTTACTAGTCCAACGCTCTAACCACTAGGCTACACTGCCTTTACAATGACAACCTACCAGAAGGCAAAAAGGCCTCCTGTGGGGATGGGGGCTGGGATTAAAAATAGAAAATACAATATAAATATAGGACAAAACACACACATCACAACAAGAGAGACAACACTACATAAAGAAAGACCCAAGACAACAACATAGCAAGGCAGCAACACATGACAACACAGCATGGTGGCAACACAACATGACAATAACATAGCAAGGCAGCAACACATGACAACACAGCATGGTGGCAACACAACATGACAATAACATAGCAAGGCAGCAACACATGACAACACAGCATGGTGGCAACACAACATGACAACAACATAGCAAGGCAGCAACACATGACAACACAGCATGGTGGCAACACAACATGACAACAACATAGCAAGGCAGCAACACATGACAACAACATAGCAAGGCAGCAACACATGACAACACAGCATGGTGGCAACACAACATGACAACAACATAGCAAGGCAGCAACACATGACAACAACATAGCAAGGCAGCAACACATGACAACAACATAGCAAGGCAGCAACACATGACAACAACATAGCAAGGCAGCAACACATGACAACACAGCATGGTGGCAACACAACATGACAACAACATAGCAAGGCAGCAACACATGACAACAACATAGCAAGGCAGCAACACATGACAACAACATAGCAAGGCAGTAACACATGACAACAACATAGCAAGGCAGCAACACATGACAACACAGCATGGTGGCAACACAACATGACAACAATATAGCAAGGCAGCAACACATGACAACAACATAGCAAGGCAGCAACACATGACAACAACATAGCAAGGCAGCAACACATGACAACAACATAGCAAGGCAGCAACACATGACAACACAGCATGGTGGCAACACAACATGACAATAACATAGCAAGGCAGCAACACATGACAACAACATAGCAAGGCAGCAACACAAAACATGGTACAAACATTATTGGGCACAGACAACAGGACAAAGGGCAAGAAGGTAGGGACACGCGCTGAGACCCCAAGTTTGACTGGACATGGGCTAGATATTTATTACAATGACCTAAAAGGTGTGCAGAATAATACCATCACCCCATATTATGTTTATTCCATGGCCAACCATCCCTCTAGTGAACCCTTATTCCACTCTATGCCTTTTATACCCCACGGTCCCTCAACTTCAGGCTCTATGGAACTCTCCGTCTTATCTCTATCAACACACCCAACCTTCAGCCGTTTCCCCTATGCTGATTCCTTCACTTGTTCTTCTGACGTGAGAGCATCTAGACTCGGTAGCTGTTCTTCTCCTGACTGCAGAACATCTAGACTCGGTAGCTGTTCTTCTCCTGACTGCAGAACATCGAGATTCTGTAGCTGTTCTTCTCCTGACTGCAGAACATCGAGACTCGGTAGCTGTTCTTCTCCTGACTGCAGAACATCTAGACTCTGTAGCTGTTCTTCTCCTGACTGCAGAACATCGAGACTCGGTAGCTGTTCTTCTCCTGACCGCAGAACATCTAGACTCGGTAGCTGTTCTTCTCCTGACTGCAGAACATCGAGACTCTGTAGCTGTTCTTCTCCTGACTGCAGAACATCTAGACTCTGTAGCTGTTCTTCTCCTGACTGCAGAACATCGAGACTCGGTAGCTGTTCTTCACCTGACTGCAGAACATCTAGACTCTGTAGCTGTTCTTCTCCAGACTGCAGAACATCTAGACTCTGTATCTGTTCTTCTCCTGACTGCAGAACATCTAGACTCTGTAGCTGTTCTTCTCCTGACTGCAGAACATCTAGACTCAGTAATCGTTTAAAAGTGTTGTGGTGTACTGTTTTTGCCAACCAAGTTTTCCCACCTGTGTAATGCTGTCCTCCTGCATATTCTGAGGTTCAGACTCAATGTGGTGGTAAATGCTACTGACAGCAGCTACGTGGACCTGTTAACTTGACTAGAAGGGTGTTGCTATAGCTATGTTTAGACATGACTAAACTCAACAAAAGAAGAAAGCGATCCTGTCTTTCAAAGATAATTTGTAAAAAAATCCACGTAACTTAACATATCTTCATTGTAAAGGGTTTAAACACTGTTTCCCATGCTTGTTCAATGAACCATAAACAATTAATGAACATGCACCTGTGGAACGGTCATTAAGACACTAACAGCTTACAGACGGTAGGCAATTAAGGTCACAGTTATGAAAACTTATAACACTAAAGAGGCCTTTCTACTGACTCTGAAAAACAGCAAAAGAAAGATGCAGGACTGGCAGGACTGGCAAACAGGTGTCAAACAGACAGGACTGGCAAAAGTGCTCTTCACTGGCCCGAGTCACGGTTTTGTCTCACCAGGGGTGATGGTCAGGTTCGCGTTTATCGTCGACGGAATGAGCGTTACTTCGACGCCTGTACTCTGGAGCGGGATCGATTTGGAGGTGGAGGGCCCATCATGGTCTGGGGCGGTGTGTCACAGCATCATCGGACTGAGCTTGTTGTCATTGCAGGCAATCTCTCACACTGTGTGTTACAGGGAAGACAACCTCCTCATGTGGTACCCTTCCTGCAGGCTCATCCTGACATGACCCTCCAGCATGACAATGCCACTAGCCATACTGCTCTGCCCTGCTGATTTCACAGAGAGGAATGCCATGTTCTGCCATGGCCAGCGAAGAGCCTGGATCTCAATCCCGCTGGAGCACGCCTGGGGACCTGTTGGATCGGAGGGTGAGGCTAGGGCCATTCCCCCAGAAATGTCCGTGAATTTGCAGGTGCTTTGGTGGAAGAGTGGGGTAATATCTCACAGCAAGAACTGGCAAATTAAGTGCAGTCCATGAGGAGGAGATGCACAGCAGTACTTAATGCAGCTGGTGGCCACACCATATACTGACTGTTACTTTTGATTTTGACCCCCTTTGTTCAGGGACACATTATTCCATTTCTGTTAGTCACATGTCTGTGGAACTTGTTCAGCTTATGTCTGTCTGTTGAATCTTATGTTCATACAAATATTTACACATGTTAAGTTTGCTGAAAATAAACGCAGTTGACAGTGTGGATGTTTTTCTTTTTTTTGCTGAGTTTACATGTGTTAATATAGCTGTGTTTTGACATGGCTTCCTTGTTTTGAGTCTGTTAAGTGTGTCTCATTCTGCTGGAGTTGACCTAGTATTTTATATTAAACCTACCTTACACGTCCATTTGTCACCCAACAAAATACCAATATGCTGTTTTACATGTTATTTGTGCTGTTCTAATTCCTATAATGGAAAAGTAGAAGAATCTGTGGGCTTTCTGACGGTAATAATAGTTACTATGGTGATCTATGTCCCAGGTTAGTAATCATAGTTACCATGGTGATCTTCAATGTCCCAGATTTGTGACATTGGTGAATACATCTTTTCATTTTTACTTCAAGTCAGATGTTTATGTATGAAAGTCACGCAGTGTTTACTATTTAGGTTGCTTTAAAACAATATTATTGTTGGAGTTCAGGTGTTTGGTGTCATGGCAACTAAATATTGTCCTTCATTCATGATTTATGATACATTCCGCAAAGAGTTGACCCTAACAGGCTGACTACACCGCTTGAGTCGCGTGCGCGAGCGCTGTAAAATAAATTTAGAAATCTATATTACTCAACTATTGTACCCACACTGCTGGCGTGCGCCAACAAGCGTTAAAATAGAAGTCAGTTCCTGCTTCTCCCATCTCCTCATTGGTTTTTAGAAGCAGGTACTCACGCGC
>NC_088224.1:6392862-6488479 GCF_036934945.1 Oncorhynchus masou masou
TCTACCTGAGATACCCACCCTCAGCCTCTCTACCTGAGATACCCACCCTCAGCCTCTCTACCTGAGATACCCACCCTCAGCCTCTCTACCTGAGATATGCGTTTTTGTTAAATCATAACCATCCCCCGTTTGGCGAAAATTTATCATCGAAACAACAACAGGCACAGCATTGATTATATGCAACGCAGGACATGCTAGTTAAACTAGTAATATCATCAACCATGTGTAGTTAACTAGTGATTATGCTAAGACTGATTTGTTTTTTATAAGATAGTTTTAATGCTAGCTAGGCAACTCCTTGCTGCACTGGCGTAACAGGTGGTCAGCCTGCCACAGTCTCCTCGTGGAGTAACAGGTGGTCAGCCAGTCTCCTCGTGGAGTAACAGGTGGTCAGCCAGTCTCCTCGTGGAGTAACAGGTGGTCAGCCAGTCTCCTCGTGGAGTAACAGGTGGTCAGCCAGTCTCCTCGTGGAGTAACAGGTGGTCAGCAGTCTCCTCGTGGAGTAACAGGTGGTCAGCCAGTCTCCTCGTGGAGTAACAGGTGGTCAGCCAGTCTCCTCGTGGAGTAACAGGTGGTCAGCAGTCTCCTCGTGGAGTAACAGGTGGTCAGCCAGTCTCCTCGTGGAGTAACAGGTGGTCAGCCAGTCTCCTCGTGGAGTAACAGGTGGTCAGCCAGTCTCCTCGTGGAGTAACAGGTGGTCAGCAGTCTCCTCGTGGAGTAACAGGTGGTCAGCAGTCTCCTCGTGGAGTAACAGGTGGTCAGCCAGTCTCCTCGTGGAGTAACAGGTGGTCAGCCCGCCACGCAGTCTCCTCGTGGAGTAACAGGTGGTCAGCCAGTCTCCTCGTGGAGTAACAGGTGGTCAGCCAGTCTCCTCGTGGAGTAACAGGTGGTCAGCCAGTCTCCTCGTGGAGTAACAGGTGGTCAGCCAGTCTCCTCGTGGAGTAACAGGTGGTCAGCAGTCTCCTCGTGGAGTAACAGGTGGTCAGCCAGTCTCCTCGTGGAGTAACAGGTGGTCAGCCAGTCTCCTCGTGGAGTAACAGGTGGTCAGCCAGTCTCCTCGTGGAGTAACAGGTGGTCAGCCAGTCTCCTCGTGGAGTAACAGGTGGTCAGCAGTCTCCTCGTGGAGTAACAGGTGGTCAGCCAGTCTCCTCGTGGAGTAACAGGTGGTCAGCAGTCTCCTCGTGGAGTAACAGGTGGTCAGCAGTCTCCTCGTGGAGTAACAGGTGGTCAGCCAGTCTCCTCGTGGAGTAACAGGTGGTCAGCCAGTCTCCTCGTGGAGTAACAGGTGGTCAGCCAGTCTCCTCGTGGAGTAACAGGTGGTCAGCCAGTCTCCTCGTGGAGTAACAGGTGGTCAGCCAGTCTCCTCGTGGAGTAACAGGTGGTCAGCCAGTCTCCTCGTGGAGTAACAGGTGGTCAGCCAGTCTCCTCGTGGAGTAACAGGTGGTCAGCCAGTCTCCTCGTGGAGTAACAGGTGGTCAGCCAGTCTCCTCGTGGAGTAACAGGTGGTCAGCAGTCTCCTCGTGGAGTAACAGGTGGTCAGCAGTCTCCTCGTGGAGTAACAGGTGGTCAGCAGTCTCCTCGTGGAGTAACAGGTGGTCAGCAGTCTCCTCGTGGAGTAACAGGTGGTCAGCCAGTCTCCTCGTGGAGTAACAGGTGGTCAGCAGTCTCCTCGTGGAGTAACAGGTGGTCAGCAGTCTCCTCGTGGAGTAACAGGTGGTCAGCCAGTCTCCTCGTGGAGTAACAGGTGGTCAGCCAGTCTCCTCGTGGAGTAACAGGTGGTCAGCCAGTCTCCTCGTGGAGTAACAGGTGGTCAGCCAGTCTCCTCGTGGAGTAACAGGTGGTCAGCCAGTCTCCTCGTGGAGTAACAGGTGGTCAGCCAGTCTCCTCGTGGAGTAACAGGTGGTCAGCCAGTCTCCTCGTGGAGTAACAGGTGGTCAGCCAGTCTCCTCGTGGAGTAACAGGTGGTAACAGCGGTCAGTCTCCTCGTGGAGTAACAGGCGGTCAGCAGTCTCCTCGTGGAGTAACAGGCGGTCAGCCAGTCTCCTCGTGGAGTAACAGGTGGTCAGCCAGTCTCCTCGTGGAGTAACAGGTGGTCAGCCAGTCTCCTCGTGGAGTAACAGGTGGTCAGCCAGTCTCAGTAACAGGTGGTCCCAGTCTCCTCGTGGAGTAACAGGTGGTCAGCCAGTCTCCTCGTGGAGTAACAGGTGGTCAGCCAGTCTCCTCGTGGAGTAACAGGTGGTCAGCCAGTCTCCTCGTGGAGTAACAGGTGGTCAGCAGTCTCCTTGTGGAGTAACAGGTGGTCAGCAGTCTCCTCGTGGAGTAACAGGTGGTCAGCCAGTCTCCTCGTGGAGTAACAGGTGGTCAGCCAGTCTCCTCGTGGAGTAACAGGTGGTCAGCCAGTCTCCTCGTGGAGTAACAGGTGGTCAGCCAGTCTCCTCGTGGAGTAACAGGTGGTCAGCAGTCTCCTCGTGGAGTAACAGGTGGTCAGCAGTCTCCTCGTGGAGTAACAGGTGGTCAGCCAGTCTCCTCGTGGAGTAACAGGTGGTCAGCAGTCTCCTCGTGGAGTAACAGGTGGTCAGCCAGTCTCCTCGTGGAGTAACAGGTGGTCAGCCAGTCTCCTCGTGGAGTAACAGGTGGTCAGCCAGTCTCCTCGTGGAGTAACAGGTGGTCAGCCAGTCTCCTCGTGGAGTAACAGGTGGTCAGCCAGTCTCCTCGTGGAGTAACAGGTGGTCAGCCAGTCTCCTCGTGGAGTAACAGGTGGTCAGCAGTCTCCTCGTGGAGTAACAGGTGGTCAGCCAGTCTCCTCGTGGAGTAACAGGTGGTCAGCCAGTCTCCTCGTGGAGTAACAGGTGGTCAGCCAGTCTCCTCGTGGAGTAACAGGTGGTCAGCAGTCTCCTCGTGGAGTAACAGGTGGTCAGCCAGTCTCCTCGTGGAGTAACAGGTGGTCAGCCAGTCTCCTCGTGGAGTAACAGGTGGTCAGCAGTCTCCTCGTGGAGTAACAGGTGGTCAGCAGTCTCCTCGTGGAGTAACAGGTGGTCAGCAGTCTCCTCGTGGAGTAACAGGTGGTCAGCAGTCTCCTCGTGGAGTAACAGGTGGTCAGCAGTCTCCTCGTGGAGTAACAGGTGGTCAGCCAGTCTCCTCGTGGAGTAACAGGTGGTCAGCCAGTCTCCTCGTGGAGTAACAGGTGGTCAGCAGTCTCCTCGTGGAGTAACAGGTGGTCAGCCAGTCTCCTCGTGGAGTAACAGGTGGTCAGCAGTCTCCTCGTGGAGTGCGATGTAATCTGCCATAATCGGCATCCAAAAAATGCAGATTACCGAATTGTTATGGAAACTTGAAATCGAACCTAATTAACCGGTCGACCTCTAGTCAAAACATCGATTTAATGGTTATAAAGATGGGGGGAGAGGTCTGTCTGTAATAGAGGTACCAAAACCTCTTCGTAAAACAGCTGATCTTCCAGTCACATTCTGTTAATGGACCCCCGACGGGGTTGTCTGCCCTTGACTTTGTTTGTGCCACGTTATTTCTTGTTGCCATAGTTCCCTCTATGTCGTGTTGAGATGTTTCTCTTGATGTGCTTTGTTCCCACAGTCTGCTGGCGTATCTGTGGCCAAGTGTCCTCTGTCTGTGTTGTCTTACTGTCTTTTTTAACCCCTTTTAAACCCCAAAGAGGAGGCCTCTTGCCAGGCCGTCATTGTAAATAAGAATTTGATCTTTAGTGACCTGTCTGGTAAAATTTAAGAAGAATATATTGCTTTGGAAGATAGGTAGCTGTTATGTATGCTAATAATACAGTACTGTGACAGATGGTTAGCTCTGGATAGATGGTTAGCTCTGGATAGATGGTTAGCTCTGGATAGATGGTTAGCTGTTAGCTCTGGCTAGATGGTTAGCTGTTAGCTCTGGATAGATGGTTAGCTGTTAGCTCTGGACAGATGGTTAGCTGTTAGCTCTGGATAGATGGTTAGCTGTTAGCTCTGGACAGGTGGTTAGCTGTTAGCTCTGGACAGATGGTTAGCTGTTAGCTCTCTGTTTACTGGACATATGCTAATAATACAGTACTATGAAAGATGGTTAGCTCTGTATAGATGGTTAGCTGTTAGCTGCTTTTAGCGCATGGTTTAATGGATGTATGCTAATAATACAGTACTGAGATAGATGGTTAGCTGTTAGCTCTAGACAGATGGTTAGCTGTTAGCTCTAGACAGATGGTTAGCTGTTAGCTCTAGACAGATGGTTAGCTGTTAGCTCTAGACAGATGGTTAGCTGTTAGCTCTAGACAGATGGTTAGCTGTTAGCTCTGGACAGATGGTTAGCTGTTAGCTCTGGACAGATGGTTAGCTGTTAGCTCTGGACAGATGGTTAGCTGTTAGCTGCTGTTAGCGCTCTGTTTAACTGTTTCACTGATCCAGACTATTCTACAGGATCCTGAACTTGATCTCTTCTTGTGTGTGTTTGGCTTAGTGCTCACTGAGCCCTGAAAGGATTGCGTATTGTAAAAATAGACATATATCCATTATTTAAATCTTCGGCGAACGCTATTTCTTAAGTGGTAGGTATAATCTAGCAATGCTGTATTTTAAAGATTGTGTGTGTGTGTGCTTGAACATGGCCCTATTCGGTGTGATTAGCTGTGTGTGTTTCGTCTAGCCAGGTGACCAGAAGGAGCTGTGTTTAGTGCAACAGGATTACTAGAGATTAGACTGGTCTGGGATCTGCAGTTAATCCTATGTTATACAGCTAGTTAGTATAGGGGTAAAGAGACCAGGATTAAGCCCAGGGATTTTTATGCCATTGTAATCCTTGGGCGGGCTGCCTAAAGCATTTTTTTCTGTCTCTTAAATCCAAAACAGTGTAAACAAAACAAATAAAAATACATACAGTGCATTTGGAAAGTATTCAGACCCCTTGGAAGGTGAACTTTTGCCCCAGTCTGAGGTCCTGAACACTCCAGAGCAGGTTTTCGTCAAGGATCGATCTATACTTTGCTCCGTTCATCTTTGCCTCGATCCAGACAACTCTTCCAGTCCCTGCCACTGAAAAACATCCCCACAGCATGATGCTGCCACCACCACCATGCTTCACTGTAGGGATGGTGCCACCACCATGCTTCACCGTAGGGATGGTGCCACCACCATGCTTCACCGTAGGGATGGTGCCACCACCATGCTTCACCGTAGGGATGGTGCCAGATTTCCTCCAGAGTCGATCTTGGTTTCATCAGACCAAAGAATATTGCTGCTTATGGTCTGTGAGTCTTTAGGTGCCTTATGGTCTGTGAGTCTTTAGGTGCCTCCAAGTAGGCTGTCATATGCCTTTTACTGAGTAGTGGCTTCCGTCTGGCCGTTCAACCAGTCCAGGCCAGTATTAGTGTAGGTTATATCAGAATCAGCTGGAGGTTGGAGCAGAATCGGCTGGAGCCCAGTATTAGTGTGGAGGTTATATCAGAATCGGCTGGAGGTCCAGTCCAGGCTGGAGTATTAGTGTAGGTTGGAGCAGAATCGGCTGGAGAAGTCCAGGCTAGTATTAGTGTAGGATATATCAGAATCAGCTGGAGGAGTCCAGGCTAGTATTAGCGTAGGTTGGAGCAGAATTGGCTGGAGGAGTCCAGGCTAGTATTAGCGTAGGTTATATCAGAATCGGCTGGAGGAGTCCAGTATTAGCTAGGTTGGTTGGAGCAGAATCGGCTGGAGGAGTCCAGGCCAGTATTAGTGTAGGTTATATCAGAATCGGCTGGAGGAGTCCAGGCTAGTATTAGCGTAGGTTGGAGCAGAATCGGCTGGAATCGGCTGGAGGAGTCCAGGCTAGTATTAGTGTAGGTTGGAGCAGAATCGGCTGGAGGAGTCCAGGCTAGTATTAGTGGTTGGGAATTGGAGGAGTCAGGCTAATTAGTGCTGGAGGAGTCCAGGCTAGTATTAGTGTAGGTTGGAGCAGAATCGGCTGGAGGAGTCCAGGCTAGGTTGGAGCAGAATTAGTGTAGGTTGGAGCAGTCCAGGCTAGTATTAGTGTAGGTTGGAGCAGAATCGGCTGGAGGAGTCCAGGCTAGTATTAGTGTAGGTTGGAGAATGTAGTATTAGTTGGTTGGAGCAGAATCGGCTGGAGGAGTCCAGGCTAGTATTAGTGTAGGTTGGAGCAGTCCAGGCTAGTATTAGCGTAGGTTGGAGCAGAATCGGCTGGAGGAGTCCAGGCTAGTATTAGTGTAGGTTGGAGCAGTCCAGGCTAGTATTAGTGTAGGTTGGAGCAGAATCGGCTGGAGGTCCAGGCTAGTATTAGTGTAGGTTGGAGCAGAATCGGCTGGAGGAGTCCAGGCTAGTATTAGTGTAGGTTATAGGGCTGGAGGAGTCCAGGCTAGTATTAGTGTAGGTTGGAGCAGTCCAGGCTAGTATTAGCGTAGGTTGGAGCAGAATCGGCTGGAGGAGTCCAGGCTAGTATTAGTGTGGGTTGGAGCAGAATCGGCTGGAGGCTAGGCTAGTATTAGTGTAGGTTGGAGCAGAATCGGCTGGAGGAGTCCAGGTGTAGGTTGGAGCAGAATCAGCTGGAAGAGTCCAGGCTAGAATCGGCTGGAGGAGTCCAGGCTAGTGTAGGTTGGAGCAGAATCAGCTGGAGGCCCAGTATTAGTGTAGGTTATATCAGAATCGGCTGGAGCCAGGCCAGTATTAGTGTAGGTTGGAGCAGAATCGGCTGGAGGAGTCCAGGCTAGTAGTGTGGGTTGGAGCAGAATCGGTTGGAGCAGTCCAGGCTAGTATTAGTGTAGGTTGGAGCAGAATCGGCTGGAGGAGTCCAGGCTAGTATTAGTCCAGTAGGTTGGAGCAGAATCGGCTGGAATCCAGGCTAGTATTAGCGTAGGTTGGAGCAGAATCGGCTGGAGGCTCAGCCCAGTATTAGTGTAGGTTGGAGCAGAATCGGCTGGAGGATCAGGCTAGTATTAGTGTAGGTTGGAGCAGTCGGTTGGAGGCCAGGCTAGTATTAGTGTAGGTTGGAGCAGAATCGGCTGGAGGAGTCAGCTGTATTAGTGTAGGTTGGAGCAGAATCGGCTGGAGGAGTCAGGCTAGTATTAGTGTAGGTTGAACCGAGCAGAATCGGCTGGAGGAGTCCAGGCTAGTATTAGCGTAGGTTGGAGCAGAATCGGCTGGAGGAGTCCAGCCCAGTATTAGTGTAGGTTGGAGCAGAATCGGCTGGAGGAGTCCAGGCTAGTATTAGTATTGGAGCAGTCGGCTGGAGGAGTCAGCCCAGGTTGGAGCAGAAGGCTAGTATTAGTGTAGGTTGGAGGAGGGCTAGTCCAGGCTGGAGTCCAGGCCAGTATTAGTGTAGGTTGGAGCAGAATCGGCTGGAGGAGTCCAGGCTAGTATTAGTGTAGGTTGGAGCAGAATCGGGCTGGAGGAGTCAGGCTAATTAGTGTGGGTTGGAGCCAGGCTAGTATTAGTGTAGGTTGGAGCAGAATCGGCTGGAGGAGTCCAGGCCAGTATTAGTGTAGGTTGGAGCAGAATCGGCTGGAGAAGTCCAGGCTAGTATTAGTGTAGGTTGGAGCAGAATCGGCTGGAGGAGTCCAGGCTAGTATTAGCGTAGGTTGGAGCAGAATCGGCTGGAGGAGTCCAGCCCAGTATTAGTGTAGGTTGGAGCAGAATCGGCTGGAGGTCCAGGCTAGTATTAGTGTAGGTTGGAGCAGAATCGGCTGGAGGAGTCCAGGCTAGTATTAGTGTAGGTTATATCAGAATCAGCTGGAGGAGTCCAGGCTACTATTAGTGTAGGTTGGAGCAGAATCGGCTGGAGGAGTCCAGGCTAGTATTAGTGTAGGTTGGAGCAGAATCGGCTGGAGGAGTCCAGGCTAGTATTAGCGTAGGTTAGTATTAGTGTAGGTTGGAGCAGAATCGGCTGGAGGAGGCTCCAGTCCAGGCTAGTATTAGTGTAGGTTGGAGCAGAATCGGCTGGAGGAGTCCAGGCTAGTATTAGCGTAGGTTGGAGCAGAATTGGCTGGAGGAGTCCAGGCTAGTATTAGTGTAGGTTGGAGCAGAATCAGCTGGAGGACTGGCTTGTTGCTGCTTAGGACACACACTCATCACACCACAAGGTCAATGTTATACTTCTACAGAAAGCATGGTGTTTGTGTGTGATTAATCATTGAACACATCTCTTATTTTGCATGTTCTTGATTACATTATCATAGCACTGGCCAGAGACGTGTGTGTGTGTGTGTGTGTGTGTGTGTGTGTGTGTGTGTGTGTGTGTGTGTGTGTGTGTGTGTGTGTGTGTGTGTGTGTGCGTGTGTGTGTGTGTGCGTGTGCGCGCGTGTAATCTACACCTGTTCATTATTTTGGAAGTAACATATAGTAGGCACCTGACTTATCTCAGGTAGCCAGGAAAACACAGTTTGAGTTCATATCAGTGTCTGTTTGAGGAGAAAGCCTTTGTTCTTTGCTTTGTGTGTTTGGGAAAATAGGATGTTTGCCTTTTATGGGTGTTCGAGCTATTTTATACATGCTGGTTCATTGATGCTATGTGACTGTACAAGGGGATCAGGGTTGAATGAGTTTACATTAGCTGTTAGCTAGTGTTCTGTGTCTCTCACTCGCTCGGTGTCTGTGTCCTGCAGTCACAGACTTGAAGGAAAGTGAGGGAGGGAGAGCGAGGAGGAGGGACACGATAGAAAGAAAGAGCTGATATGTGAAAAGCCTTTAGGGAGATGTTGTTTAAGATGTGGTCCGCCCTTCCTCCTCTCGCTGCCCCCTCCCCTCTCTCTCTGCCCCCTCTCTCTCTGCCCCCTCCCTCTCTCTGCCCCCTCTCTCTCTGCCCCCTCCCTCTCTCTCTGCCCCCTCTCTCTCTGCCCCCCTCTCTAAGGTTTGGGAATCGCTTCCTTTTAGGTGGTTGTAGAATTTAACGGCTCTTTTCTGGATTTTGATAATTAGTGGGTATCGGCCTAATTCTGCTCTGCATACATTATTTGGTGTTCTACATTGTACACGGAGGATGTTTTTGCAGAATTCTGCATGCTGAGTCTCAATTTGGTGTTTGTCCCATGGTTGGTGAGCGGACCCCAGACCTCACAACCATAAAGGGAAATGTGTTTCGTAACTGATTCAAGTATTTTTTAGCCAGATCCTAATTGGTATGTTGAAATTTGATGTTCCTTTTGATGGCATAGAAGGCCCTTCTTGACTTGTCTCTCAGATTGTTCACAGCTTTGTGGAAGTTACCTGTGGCGCTGATTTTTAGGCCGAGGTATGTGTAGTATTTTGTGTGCTCCCGGGAAAAGATGTCTAGATGGAATTTGTATTTGTGGTCCTGGCAACTGGACCTGTTTTGGAACACCATTATTTTGGTCTTACTGAGATTTACTGTCAGGGCCCAGGTCTGGCAGAGTCTGTGCAGAAGATCTAGGTGCTGCTGTAGGCCCTCCTTGGTTGGTGACAGAAGCACCAGATCATCAGCAAACAGCAGACATTTGACTTCAGATTCTAGTAGGGCGAGGCCGGGTGCTGCAGACTGTTCTAGTGCCCTCACCAATTTGTTCAATATGTTGAAGAGGGTGGGGCTTAAGCTGCATCCCTGTCTCACCCCACGGCCCTATTGGAAAGAAATGTGTGTTTATCTATTTTAACCGCACACTCGTTGTTTGTGTATATGGATTTTATAATGTTTTTGTTTTACCCCCAACACCACTTTCCATCAGTTTGTATAGCAGACCCTCAAGCCAAATTGAGTCGAAGGCTTTTTTAATATCATGAGAAAGCTTCGCGTTTGTTTGCCATTTAGGGTGTGCAGGATGAATACGTGGTCTGTCGTATGATAATTTGATAATTTGGTTAAAAGCCAATTTGACATTTGCTCAGTACATTGTTTTCCCTGAGGAAATGTACGAGTCTGCTGTTTAATGATAATGCAGAGGATTTTCCTAAGGTTACTGTTGACGCATATTCCACGGTAGTTATTGGTCTATCAAATTTGTCTCCACTTTTGTGGATTGGGTGTGATCAGTCCTTGGTGCCAAATATTGGGGTAGATGTTTTAAGTATAGCCAATCGGAATTTGTTGTCTGTATATTTGATCATTTCATTGAGGATACCATCAACACCACAGGCCTTTTTTTGGCTTGGAGGGTTTTTTATTTTGTCCTGTAGCTCATTCAAGGTAATTGGAGAATCCAGTGGGTTCTGGTAGTCTTTAAAAGTTGATTCTAAGATTTTGTATTTGATCCTGTATATGGTTTTGCTCTTTGTTATAGAGCCAAAAATATTGGAGAAGTGGTTTACCCATACATCTTCATTTGGGATAGATAATTCTTTGTGGTGGTGTTTGTTTAGTGTTTTCAAATTTTCCCAGAAGTGGTTAGAGTCAATGGATTCTTCAGTTACATTGAGCTGATTACTGACGTGCTGTTCCTTCTTTTTCCATAGTGTATTTCTATATTGTTTTAGTGATTCACCATAGTGAAGGCGTAGACTCAGGTTTTCCAGGTCTCTATGTTTTTGGTTGGATAAGTTTCTCAATTTCTTTCTTAGACTTTTGCATTCTTCATCAAACCATTTGTCATTGTTCATTTTCTTCGGTTTTCATTTTGACATTTTTAGATTTGATTGTGAAGCTGAGGTCAAATATACTGTTTAGATGTTCTACTGCCAAGTTTACACTTTCACTATTATAGTGAAACATTTTGTCCAGTAAATTGTCTAAAAGGGATTGAATTTGTTGTTGCCTAATTGTTTTTTGGTTGGTTTCAAAACTACATTCCTTCCATCAATAGCATTTCTTAATGTTACTCAGTTCCTTTGGCTTTGATGCCTCATGATTGAATATTGCTCTGTTCAGGTAGACTACGATTTTGCTGTGATCTGATAGGGGTGTCAGTGGACTGACTGTGAACGCTCTGAGAGACTCTGGTTGAGGTCAGTGATAAAGTAGTCTACAGTACTACTGCCAAGAGATGAGCTATAGGTGTACCTACCATAGGAGTCCCCTCGAAGCCTACCATTGACTATGTACATACCCAGCGTGCAACAGAGCTGCAGGAGTTGTAACCTGTTTTTGTTGGTTATGTTGTCATAGTTGTGCCTAGGGGGGCATATGGGGGAGGGAATGCTGTCACCTCCAGGCAGGTGTTTGTCCCCCTGTGTGCTGAGGGTGTCAGGTTCTTGTCCAGTTCTGGCATTTAGGTTGTTCTCCAGTACTCTCTTTCTCTGCCCCCCTTTCTCTCTCTGCCCCCTCCCCCCCTTTCTCTCTCTCCCTTCTCTCTCTGCCCCCCCTTTCTCTCTCTGCCCCCTTTCTCTCTCTGCCCCCCTTCTCTCTCTGCCCCCCTTTCTCTCTCTGCCCCCTTTCATCTCTCTGCCCCCTTTCATCTCTCTGCCCCCCTTTATCTCTCTGCCCCCCCTTTATCTCTCTGCCCCCCTTATCTCTCTGCCCCCCCTTTATCTCTCTGCCCCCCCTTCTCTCTCTGCCCCCTTCTCTCTCTGCCCCCCCCCCCTTCTCTCTCTGCCCCCCCTTCTCTCTCTGCCCCCCCTTCTCTCTCTGCCCCCCCTTCTCTCTGTGCCCCCCCTTCTCTCTCTCTCTCCCCCCCTTTCTCTCTCTGCCCCCCTTTCTCTCTCTGCCCCCCCTTTCTCTCTCTGCCCCCCCCCCTTTCTCTCTCTGCCCCTCCCCCCTTTCTCTCTCTTCCCCTCCCCCCTTTCTCTCTCTTCCCCCCCCTTTCTCTCTCTGCCCCTCCCCCCTTTCTCAATACATTTTCAATTTCCATTTTAATGGCCTTATTGGCATGGGTGATGGCACACTGTGGGTGATGGCACACTGTTTTATTGGCATGAGAAACACATGTTAACATTGCCAAAGCAAGTGAGGTAGATAATATACAAAAGTGAAATAAAAAATAAAAATGAACAGTAAACATTACACTCACAGAAGTCCCAAAGAATTAGAGACATTACAAATGTCATGTGCAAATAGTTAAAGTACAAAAGGGAAAATAAAAACAATTAAATATAGGTTGTATTTACAATGGTGTTTGTTCTTCACTGGTTGCCCTTTTCTTGTGGCACAGGTCACAGCTATTGCTGCTGTGATGGAACAATGGTATTTCTCTCACTCTCTTTCTCACTCTCTCTTTCTCTCTTTCAATTCAATTTCCATTTTAAGGGCTTTATTGGCATGGGAAACATATGTTAACATGTCCAAAGCAAGTGAAGTAGATAATAACAATAAAAAATTAACAATAAACATCCAATAGAATAAAAACATTTCCTGCCCCTCCCCCCTCTCTTCTCCGTCTCTGCTCTTTGACTTCCTGTTTTTTTCCACTGAACCGTTTCCAAGGATGCGCGCACACACACACACACACACACACACACACACACACACACACACACACACACACAGAGAGAGAGGTCGGCACAATGAAAGAACAGAACGGTGTGCCTTTCGTTCAAACTGCACTTGGTCTGTGTATGTATTTATACCTGCCAAACCACCTGTGTTTGTCTCTTGCTCTTTGTCTCCTCTCTCCTCCTTTCCCTCTGTCCTCCCTGCACACCCCGTCTTCCTCCATACAAGCTCCTCTCTCTCCCCTCTCCTCCTTTCCCTCTGTCCTCCCTGCACACCCCGTCTTCCTCCATACAAGCTCCTCTCTCTCCCCTCTCCTCCTTTCCCTCTGTCCTCCCTGCACACCCCGTCTTCCTCCATACAAGCTCCTCACTGCTCCAACCGGTGAAGGAAACAGACTACCAGAGTGGAGAAATGTCCCTCAAGGGGATCTCTCCCTGGACAGCATTCCATGTGGCTCCAGTGTTTCAAGCTTTTGATTTACTAACAAATCTGTACCCCCCCTCCCTTTGGTCCCTTTCCCTCCCTTTGGTCCCCCCCCCCCCTTTGGTCCCTACCCCCCTCCCTTTGGTCCCTCCCCCCCTCCCTTTGGTCCCTACCCCCTCCCTTTGGTCCCTACCCCCTCCCTTTGGTCCCTCCCCCCTCCCTTTGGTCCCTACCCCCTCCCTTTGGTCCCTACCCCCCTCCCTTTGGTCCCCCCCTCCCTTTGGTTCCTCCCCCCCTCCATTTGGTCCCTACCCCCCTCCCTTTGGTCCCTACCCCCCCCTCCCTTTGGTTCCTCCCCCCCCCCTTTGGTCCCTACCCCCCTCCCTTTGGTCCCTACCCCCTCCCTTTGGTCCCTGCCCCCTTCCCTCCCTGGTCCCTCCCTGCCCACCCCCTCCCTTTGGTTCCTACACCCCGTCTTCCTTCCATACACCCCCTCCTTTGCTTCCAACCCTCCCTTTGGTTCCTACCTACCCTCAGAGTGGTTCCCATGTCCCTCCCTTTGTCAACCCCCCTCCGTTTGGTTCCTCCCCCCCTCCCTTTGGTTCCATTCCATGTGGTTCTAGTGTTTTCCTACCCCCCCCCTCCCTTTGGTTTACCCCCCTCCCTTTGGTTCCTAACCCCCCTCCATTTGGTTCCCTACCCCCCCCCTCCCTTTGGTCCCTACCCCCCCCCCCTTTGGTCCCTACCCCCCTCCCTTTGGTCCCTACCCCCCCCCTCCCTTTGGTCCCTACCCCCCCTCCCTTTGGTCCCTACCCCCCCCCTCCCTTTGGTTCCTACCCCCCCTCCCTTTGGTTCCTACCCCCCCTCCCTTTGGTTCCTACCCCCCCCCCCTCCCCCTTTGGTTCCTACCCCCCTCCCTTTGGTCCCTACCCCCCCCCCTCCCTTTGGTTCCTAACCTCCCCCCCTCCCTTTGGTTCCTAACCCTCCCCCCCCTTTGGTTCTCCCCCTTCCCTTTGGTCCCTACCCCCCACGCCCCTCCCTTTGGTCCCTTGCTTGCTTGCTGTGTTGTTACTCATCTGTCTAATCTGTCTGTCTCTGCCAAAAAGAGAGCTTACCGAACTGTGTGTCCTCCCCATAAGGGGTGTGTGTGTGTGTGTGTGTGTGTGTGTGTGTGTGTGTGTGTGTGTGTGTGTGAGCAAGTTACTGTAATGAGCTACTGAACACTCTGCCTGGCTCTTTTTTCCCGCCAGTGCAGAGTCCAGTGGGGGAGGAGCCATGGCTGGGTGCCTCGGTAACAAAGAGAAGGGAATGGAAGCTTACCAGTCAGATATGCAAATGACCAACAGTGGGAGGAGCTGAGCACCTCCCCTTCTGCAGTGGTTAACTGTTT
Source organism: Oncorhynchus masou masou (assembly GCF_036934945.1). Classification (NCBI taxonomy): domain Eukaryota; kingdom Metazoa; phylum Chordata; class Actinopteri; order Salmoniformes; family Salmonidae; genus Oncorhynchus; species Oncorhynchus masou. The sequence continues at coordinate 6,406,979 of NC_088224.1, forward strand.
CAGTGCCAGACATCTCTGTTTGTAATATAGGGCAGTACACACACAACTTCACCTCTATCCTAACATAGTAATGTGTTCTTAACATTAATATAACCTTTCAATATGATAACTCACACAGCTGAATTTTATTTAACCTTTATTTAACTAGGCAAATGAGTTACAAATTCTTATTTTCAATGACGGCCTACCAAAAGGCCTCCTGCTGGGACAGGGGCCTGGGATTAAAATAAATACATATCAAAACACCAGTAGACTCAACGCTACATCGAGAGAGACCTAAAATGACAATTCAAATGTATTTATAAAGCCCTTTGTACATCAGCTGATTTTTATTTATTTTTTTACCTTTATTTAACCAGGCAAGTCAGTTAAGAACAAATTCTCATTTTCAATGATGGCCTAGGAACAGTGGGTTAACTGACTGTTCAGGGGCAGAACGACAGATTTTGTACCTTGTCAGCTCGGGGTTTGAACTCCCAACCTTCCGGTTACTAGTCCAACGCTCTAACCACTAGGCTTCCCTGCCGCCCCTGATATCTCAAAGTGCTGTACAGAAACCCAGCCTAAAACAATGCAGGTGTAGAAGCACGACAACATAGCATGGCAGCAACACAACATGCTAACAACATGCTAACAACACAACACAACATGGTAGCAACACAACATGACAACATGATAGCAACACAACATGACAACAACATGGCAGCAACACAACATGGCAGCAACACAACATGGTAGCAACACAAACATTATTGGGCACAGTCAACAGCACAAAGGTCAAGAGTATACCATTATGCATATACAACGGTGAATTTTATAATTTACTATTTGCATAACATTTATTTTTATTACAGTCGTATCAATGTAAATGATTTGTCATGTCAGCAAATTCAGTGTGTCATCAATGCATCGATAATTGACGTGCTACATCTCACGTTCAGCTCTTTTCTAGGTCTACCATATCCTATTTGTTATGTACGCCACATGGCCAACAGTATGTGGACACCTGCTTGTCCAACATCTCATGACAAAATCATGGGCATTAATATGGGGTGGTCCCACATGTTGCTGCTATAACATCCTCCTCTCTTCTGGGAAGGCTTTCCACTAGATGTTGGAACAATGCTGCTATAACAGCCTCCACTCTTCTGGGAAGGCTTTCCACTAGATGTTGGAACATTGCTGCTATAACAGCCTCCACTCTTCTGGGAAGGCTTTCCACTAGATGTTGGAACATTGCTGCTATAACAGCATCCACTCTTCTGGGAAGGCTTTCCACTAGATGTTGGAACATTGCTGCTATAACAGCCTCCACTCTTCTGGGAAGGCTTTCCACTAGATGTTTGCTGATAACATCCTCCACTTGTCTGGGAAGGACTTCCACTAGATGTAAACAGCCTCCACTCTTCTGGGAAGGCTTTCCACTAGATGTTGGAACATTGCTGCTATAACATCCTCCACTCTTCTGGGAAGGCTTTCCACTAGATGTTGGAACATTGCTGCTATAACAGCCTCCACTCTTCTGGGAAGGCTTTCCACTAGATGTTGGAACATTGCTGCTGTAACAGCCTCCACTCTTCTGGGAAGGCTTTCCACTAGATGTTGGAACATTACTGATATAACAGCCTCCACTCTTCTGGGAAGGCTTTCCACTAGATGTTGGAACATTGCTGCTATAACATCCTCCACTCTTCTGGGAAGGCTTTCCACTAGATGTTGGAACATTGCTGCTATAACAGCCTCCACTCTTCTGGGAAGGCTTTCCACTAGATGTTGGAACATTGCTGCTATAACAGCCTCCACTCTTCTGGGAAGGCTTTCCACTAGATGTTAGAACATTGCTGAGGGGATTTGCATCCTAGCCCGAAACATGAAAAACAGCCCCAGATCATTATTCCTTGTTAAAAACCTGCTCCAGAGCGCTCAGGACCTCAGACTGGGGCGAAGGTTCACCTTCCAACAGGACAATGACCTTAAGCACACAGCCAAGATAACGCAGGAATGGCTTTCAGGACAGGTCTCAACGTCTTCTTCGAGTGGCTCAGCCAGAGCCTGGACTTGAACATGATCTAACATCTCTGGAGAGACCTGAAAATAGCTGTGCAGCGAAGCTCCTCATCCAACCTGACAGAGCTTGAGAGGATCTACGGAGAAGAATGGGAGAAACTCTCCAGATACAGGTGTGCCAAGCTTGCAGCGTCATACCCAAGAATACCCGAGGATGTAATTGCTGCCAAAGGTACTTCAACAAAGGGTCTGAATATTTATTCAAATGTAATATCATTTTTTTTATTTTTTTTTATTCATGTGCAAAAACTTCGATTATTACATTTTTTGGCTTCGTCATTATGGGGTGTTGTGTGTAGATTGATAAGAACCCCCATTTAATAAATGTTAGAATAAGGCTGTAAAAGAATTTGGAAAAGGTCAAGGGGTTCCTGTGTGTGTCTGTGTGTATATACTGTCTGTGTCTGTGTGTTGTGTTGTCTGTGTATATACTGTGTGTCTGTGTTGTGTGTCTGTGTATATACTGTCTGTGTCTGTGTTGTGTGTCTGTGTATACACTGTGTGTGTCTGTGTATATACTGTGTGTGTCTGTGTATGTACTTGTGTGTCTGTGTATATACTGTCTGTGTATGTGTTGTGTGTCTGTGTATATACTGTGTGTGTCTGTGTTGTGTGTCTGTGTATATACTGTGTGTGTCTGTGTTGTGTGTCTGTGTATATACTGTGTGTGTCTGTGTTGTGTGTCTGTGTATACACTGTGTGTGTCTGTGTATACACTGTGTGTGTCTGTGTATATACTGTGTGTGTCTGTGTATATACTGTGTGTGTCTGTGTATATACTGTGTGTGTCTGTGTTGTGTGTCTGTGTATACACTGTGTGTGTATGTATATATAGCAGTGCAGTAGTGTAACTGTTGGTCCAGTAGATTAAAGTGATTTGTGTGTGTCTGTGTTGTATGAATACATGTCTGTGTAGTTGGGTGCAGTCGTCAGCTGGGTTCAGCTGTTGGAACAGTCTGCTGTATATAGCTGGTCTGATGTTGTAACTGTGTTGAGAAATGTTATAAACTAACAACATTGGCTAGTTAGCTAGCTAGCTAAATGAGATGGTAAAGCTTGTTGTTCTTGATTATGTTTGTGTTTGTGGTTGTGGGTATCTCAACCTGGAACACTATTCTGAGTCTCACCTCTCAGCTAGTCAGTGTCTGTGTATATACTGCTGGTCAGCTGTCTGTGGAACACTATATCTCACTGTGTCAGTGTCTCAACCTGGAACACTATTCTGATCTCACTGTGTGTGTCTGTGGAACACTTGTGTGTCTGTGTAGCTATGGAACACTATTTGTGTCTCACCTCTCAGCTATCAGCTGTCTCAACCTGTATTCTGTGTTGCTGGTCAGTGTCTCATGGAACACTATTCTGTCTCACCTCCTCTCAGCTGTCAGTGTCTCAACCTGGAACACTATTTGTCTCATCACCTGTCAGCTGGTCAGCTGTCTCAACCTGGAACACTATTCTGAGTCTCAGCTGTCAGCTGTCTCAACCTAGAATATCTAGTCTCACCACCTGCAGCTAGTCAGCTGTCTCATGGAACACTATTCTGCTCATCACCTCCAGTAGAGCTTAAACCTGTGATTTATTCTGAGTCTCACCACCTCTCAGCTAGGTCAGCTGTCTCAACCTGGGCATGAATACATGCTCACCTCCTCTCAGCTAGGTCAGTTCAACCTGGTGCAGTCCCATCACCCCAGGGTTCAGCTGTTGGAACAGTCTGCTGAGTCTCACCTGGAGAGGTCAGCTGGTCTCAACCTGAACACTATTCTGCAGTCTCACCTCTCAGAAATGTGTCTCAACCTAGAACACTATTCTGAGTCTCAGTTAGCTAGGTCAGCTGTCTCAATGAACACTATTCTGAGTAAAGCTTGGTCAGCTGTTCAACCTGGAACACTGATTATGTTTCAGTGTTTGTTGTTGAGTCTCAACTCTCAGCTGGTCAGCTGTCTCAACCTGGAACACTATTCTGAGTCCCATCACCTCTCAGCTAGGTCAGCTGTCTCAACCTGGAACACTATTCTGAGTCTCACCTCTCAGCTAGGTCAGCTGTCTCAACCTGGAACACTATTCTGAGTCCCATCACCTCTCACCCCTAGTCAGCTGTCTCAACCTAGAACACTATTCTCCTGCTTTGGTCTGGTTCCGTTATTGCGGGAAGTCCTGAAGAGCAAGAGTGTGTGTGTGTGTGTGTGTGTGTGTGTGTGTGTGTGTGTGTGTGTGTGTGTGTGTGTGTGTGTGTGTGTGTGTGTGTGTGTGTGTGTGTGTGAAGGGTGTTTTGTCACAGCCCAGCTGTAACTCCTGACTTATAATAAATAATAATAAAATGAACAAATGACTGTGATCGGCTATGATTTGTTACCAGGTGTGAGCTGGGCTGGAATACAAAAAAATAAAAAAAATAAAAAGCCTAGATACACTCACGTCATTCAGGTCTGGATCTGTCCATACTGTCCATTCTTTAACAAGTCAAATGTCTCCACTATTGGGTACAATGGTATCGATACATAACACATGCTCCACTTCCACTCAACTTCTCGACTGGTGTCAAGGCGACTGGTAACAGAAGACTGTTGCCATGGCAGCGCTGGTCCACACCTGCCCCCGTCTGTCGGGTGAGTAGTATTGGTCGGTCCTGTATAGGGCCTTTTTGTTTTAGGTTCCACACCATGTGTAGGCTATTGGACTGGCCTGGGTGGTACACTCTTCCATAAGTGTAATAGTTTGTTTGTTAGTTTTTTGTTTATAATTTGTCTCCCACTTTTTAATTAAATCTAAGCTACTTCCTCCGTTTTGTACTTGACCCTTTTGATAGACGCTGACCCAGCTCTTTGAGAGCGTCCCACGTGTCCAGTGGTCCCGGTACCAGGCCGAAGTGAGTGTTTTTTGACGAGTATCCAGGTTTTCATATCCTCATACCGTCCTCCTCTCATACTGTGATATACGGGATTACCGACCTAGTACTACAAAGGGGGTCTAAAAGAATACAAAAAACAGCAACAAGTCAAATATGATTTGTCACATGCACCAAATACTACAGGTGTAGTAGACCTCACAGTGAAATGCTGAATACAACAGGTGTAGTAGACCTCACAGTGAAATGCTGAATACAACAGGTGTAGTAGACCTTACAGTGAAATGCTGAATACTACAGGTGTAGTAGACCTTACAGTGAAATGCTGAATACAACAGGTGTAGTAGACCTTACAGTGAAATGCTGAATACAACAGGTGTAGTAGACCTTACAGTGAAATGCTGAATACAACAGGTGTAGTAGACCTTACAGTGAAATGCTGAATACAACAGGTGTAGTAGACCTCACAGTGAAATGCTGAATACAACAGGTGTAGTAGACCTTACAGTGAAATGCTGAATACAACAGGTGTAGTAGACCTTACAGTGAAATGCTGAATACAACAGGTGTAGTAGACATTGTGAAATGCTGAATACAACAGGTGTAGTAGACCTTACGGTGAAATGCTGAATACAACAGGTGTAGTAGACCTTACAGTGAAATGCTGAATACAACAGGTGTAGTAGACCTTACAGTGAAATGCTGAATACAACAGGTGTAGACCTAGAAATGCTGACTACAACAGGTGTAGTAGACATTGTGAAATGCTGAATACAACAGGTGTAGTAGACCTTACAGTGAAATGCTGAATACAACAGGTGTAGTAGACCTTACAGTGAAATGCTGAATACAACAGGTGTAGTAGACCTTACAGTGAAATGCTGAATACAACAGGTGTAGTAGACCTCACAGTGAAATGCTGAATACAACAGGTGTAGTAGACCTCACAGTGAAATGCTGAATACAACAGGTGTAGTAGACCTCACAGTGAAATGCTGAATACAACAGGTGTAGTAGACCTCACAGTGAAATGCTGAATACAACAGGTGTAGTAGACCTCACAGTGAAATGCTGAATACAACAGGTGTAGTAGACCTCACAGTGAAATGCTGAATACAACAGGTGTAGTAGACCTCACAGTGAAATGCCGAATACAACAGGTATAGTAGACCTCACAGTGAAATGCTGAATACAACAGGTGTAGTAGACCTTACAGTGAAATGCTGAATACAACAGGTGTAGTAGACCTTACAGTGAAATGCTGAATACAACAGGTGTAGTAGACCTTACAGTGAAATGCTGAAATGTAGTAGACTGAAAATGCTGAATACAACAGGTGTAGTAGACCTTACAGTGAAATGCTGAATACAACAGGTGTAGTAGACCTTACAGTGAAATGCCGAATACAACAGGTGTACCTGACAGTGAAATGCCGAATACAACAGGTGTAGTAGACCTTAAATGCCAAATACAACAGGTGAAATGCTGAATACAACAGGTGTAGTAGACCTTATAGTAGACCTTACAGTGAAATGCTGAATACAACAGGTGTAGTAGACCTTACAGTGAAATGCCGAATACAACAGGTGTAGTAGACCTCACAGTGAAATGCCGAATACAACAGGTGTAGTAGACCTTACAGTGAAATGCTGAATACAACAGGTGTAGTAGACCTTACAGTGAAATGCTGAATACAACAGGTGTAGTAGACCTTACAGTGAAATGCTGAATACAACAGGTGTAGTAGACCTTGAAATGCCGAATACAACAGGTGTAGTAGACCTGCAGTGAAATGCCGAATACAACAGGTGTAGTAGACCTCACAGTGAAATGCCGAATACAACAGGTATAGTAGACCTCACAGTGAAATGCTGAATACAACTGTTGTAGTAGACCTTATTGTGAAATGCTGAATACAACAGGTGTAGTAGACCTTACAACAGGTGTGAACCTTATGAAATGCTGAATACAACAGGTGTAGTAGACCTTATTGTGAAATGCTGAATACAACAGGTGTAGTAGACCTTACGGTGAAATGCTGAATACAACAGGTGTAGTAGACCTTACAGTGAAATGCTGACTACAACAGGTGTAGTAGACATTGTGAAATGCTGAATACAACAGGTGTAGTAGACCTTACGGTGAAATGCTGAATACAACAGGTGTAGTAGACCTTACAGTGAAATGCTGAATACAACAGGTGTAGTAGACCTTACAGTGAAATGCTGAATACAACAGGTGTAGTAGACCTCACAGTGAAATGCCGAATACAACAGGTATAGTAGACCTCACAGTGAAATGCCGAATACAACAGGTGTAGTAGACCTTACAGTGAAATGCTGAATACAACAGGTGTAGTAGACCTCACAGTGAAATGCCGAATACAACAGGTGTAAGACCTCACAGTGAAATGCTGAATACAACAGGTGTAGTAGACCTTACAGTGAAATGCTGAATACAACAGGTGTAGTAGACCTTACAGTGAAATACTGAATACAACAGGTGTAGTAGACCTCACAGTGAAATGCTGAATACAACAGGTGTAGTAGACCTTACAGTGAAATGCTGAATACAACAGGTGTAGTAGACCTTACAGTGAAATGCTGAATACAACAGGTGTAGTAGACCTTACAGTGAAATGCTGAATACAACAGGTGTAGTAGACCTTATTGTGAAATGCTGAATACAACAGGTGTAGTAGACCTTACAGTGAAATGCTGAATACAACAGGTGTAGTAGACCTTATTGTGAAATGCTGAATACAACAGGTGTAGTAGACCTGACAGTGAAATGCCGAATACAACAGGTGTAGTAGACCTTGAAATGCCAAATACAACAGGTATAGTAGACCTCATGAAATGCCGAATACAACAGGTGTAGTAGACCTTAAATTGTATAGAAATGAAATGCCGAATACAACAGGTGTAGTAGACCTTACTGTGAAATGAAATGCTGAATACAACAGGTGTAGTAGACCTTACAGTGAAATGCTGAATACAACAGGTGTAGTAGACCTTACAGTGAAATGCCAAATACAACAGGTGTAGTAGACCTTGCCGAATACAACAGGTATAGTAGACCTCATGAAATGCTGAATACTACAGGTGTAGTAGACCTTACAGTGAAATGCTGAATACAACAGGTGTAGTAGACCTTACAGTGAAATGCTGAATACAACAGGTGTAGTAGACCTTAGAGTGAAATGCTGAATACAACAGGTGTAGTAGACCTCACAGTGAAATGCTGAATTCAACAGGTATAGTAGACCTCATGAAATGCTGAATACAACAGGTGTAGTAGACCTCACAGTGAAATGCTGAATACAACAGGTGTAGTAGACCTCACAGTGAAATGCTGAATACAACAGGTGTAGTAGACCTTACAGTGAAATGCTGAATACAACAGGTGTAGTAGACCTCACAGTGAAATGCTGAATACAACAGGTGTAGTAGACCTCACAGTGAAATGCTGAATACAACAGGTATAGTAGACCTCACAGTGAAATGCTTACTTAAAAGCCCTTAACCAACAATGCAATTCAAGAAATAGTTACGAAAATATTTACTGAATAAACTACAGTAAAAAAATAAGCAGTAACACAGTAAAATAACAATAATGAGTCTGCAGGGGTATCAGGTTAGTCAAGGTAATTTGGGTAAAGTGACTATGCATAGATAATAAACAGAGTGGCAGCAGTGTACATGTAGGTAGGGGTAAAGTGACTATGCATAGATAATAAACAGTGAGTGGCAGCAGTGTACATGTAGGTAGGGGTAAAGTGACTATAGATAATAAACAGAGAGTAGCAGCAGTGTACATGTAGGTAGGGGTAAAGTGACTATGCATAGATAATAAACAGAGTGGCAGCAGTGTACATGTAGGTAGGGGTAAAGTGACTATAGATAATAAACAGTGAGTGGCAGCAGTGTACATGTAGGTAGGGGTAAAGTGACTATGCATAGATAATAAACAGCGAGTAGCAGCAGTGTACATGTAGGTAGGGGTAAAGTGACTATAGATAATAAACAGTGGCAGCAGTGTACATGTAGGTAGGGGTAAAGTGACTATGCATAGATAATAAACAGCAAGTAGCAGCAGTGTACATGTAGGTAGGGGTAGAGTGACATGCATAAACAAACAGGGGGCAGTGGGGGGGGTCAATATAATTGCCCGGGGCCATTTGATTAATTGTTCAGCAGTCTTATGGCTTTGAGGTAGAAGCTGTTAAGGAGCCTTTTGTAGACCTTGACTTGGCGCTCAGCGGTACCGGTTGCCGTGTGGTAGCAGAGGGAACAGTCTATGACTAGGGTGGCTGGAGTCTTTGACAATTTTGTAGGGCCTTACTATAGATAATAAACGCCTGGTAGCAGCAGTGTCCTGGATTGGCTGGTAGGGGGTAAAGTGACTATGCATAGATAATAAACAGAGTAGCAGCAGTGTACATGTAGGTGATGACTATAGATAATAAACAGAGTAGCAGCAGTTATGATGGCCTTACAAAAATAAACAAGTCCATTACCATAATGCTAACAAAATTAGCACAAGTAATGTAGGTAGGGGTAATTTCAATGGAGGCTACTAGCTAAATATGCTAACGATACAAACACATGACAGGTTCAGTTCTGGGGATCTACGATAATAAACAGAGTAAGCGTCATAATGGGAAAGGACGAGTTGAAGAGCACACATGTAGGTAGGGGTAAAGTGACTGCATTAATAAACAGAGAGTAGCTAGCAGTGTACATGTAGGTTGAGGGGTAAAGTGACTATGCATAGATAATAAAAAGTGTATTGTACAAACTCTTAATAAACTAGCAGCAGTGTACATAAATGATATTGTGAGGTACATGTAGAGACTATAGAAATAAACATACCCCGGTATGTACATGTGAGGGGTAGTCCACTATGCAAGATAATAAACAGAGTAGCAGCAGTGTACATGTAGGTGGGACAGCTGACTATAGATCCTTCAGAGTAGCAGCATTCACACACTCCAATGGACAGCTTGGGTAAGATCCTTCCAGATTCAGACACTCCAATGGACAGCTTGGGTAAGATCCTTCCATAGATTCACACACTCCAAGTGTACATGTAGGTAGGACATGCATAGGTAATAAACAGATCCTTCCATCATTCACACACTCCAATGGACAGTGTACATTAGGTAGGGTAAAGATCCTTCCAGTCATTCACACTATGCATCCAATGGACAGCTTGGGTAAGATCCTAATCCAGAGTGGCATTACACACACTCCAATGGACAGCTTGATAATAAACATCCTTCCATGCATTAACACTCAATGGACAGCATGTAGGTAGGGGTAAGATCTATCAGATAATAAACATAAAGTAGCAGCAGTGTACATGTAGGTAGGGGTAAAGTGACTATAGTAATAAACAGAGTGGCAGCAGTGTACATGTAGGTAGGGGTAAAGTGACTATGCATAGATAATAAACAGCAAGTAGCAATGTACATGTAGGTAGGGGTAAAGTGACTGTCAGAGTGGCAGCAGTGTACATGTAGGTAGGGGTAGTGATTCACAGACTCAACATCAAGACCACGATTTGAATGACTATAGATAATAAACAAGTGAGACAGAATGTTTTTATTTATTTTTAACCTTTATTTAACCAGGCAAGTCAGTTAAGAACAAATTCTTATTTTCAATGACTATGGATAATAAACTGCCTGTTCAGGGGCAGAACACAGATTTTGTACCTTGTCAGCTCGGGGGGTACTCCCAAGGTGACTATGCATAGATAATAAACAGAGAGTAGCAGCAGTGTACATGTAGGTAGAGGTAAAGTGACTATGCATAGATAATAAACAGAGAGTAGCAGCTGTACATGGGTAGGGGTAAAGTGACTATGCATAGATAATAAACAGAGTAGCAGCAGTGTACATGTAGGTAGGTGTAAAGTGACCATACAATGAAACCTACAGTGTACAGGTAGGGGTAAAGTGACTATAGATAATAAACAGAGAGTAGCAGCAGTGTACATGTAGGTAGGGGTAAAGTGACTATGCATAGATAATAAACAATACAATAGTGTACATGTAGGTAGGGGTAAAGTGACTATGCATAGATAATAAACAAGAGTAGCAGCAGTGTACATGTAGGTAGGGGTAAAGTGACTATGCAAGATAATAAACAGAGTAGCAAGTGTACAAGGTAGGGGTAAATGACTATGCATAGATAATAAACAGAGTGAGCAGTGTACATGTAGGTAGGGGTAAAGTGACTATGCATAGATAATAAACATCAAGTAGCAGCAGTGTACATGTAGGTAGGGGTAAAGTGACTATGCATAGATAATAAACAGAGACAACAGTGTACATGGTGGCAAAGTGACTACATAGATAATAACAGCAAGGCAGCAACAAACAAAAGGGGTGACAACACAGCATGGTGGCAATTAATTGTTCACAGTCTTATGGCTTTGATGACAAGGAGCCTTTTGGAACATAGCAGAGGCAGCAACACATGACAACACAGCATGGTCCTGGATGGCAACACAACATGACAACAACATAAGTCCATTACCATAATGCAACAAAATTAGCACAAGTGACAACTACTAGCATATGCTGGCAACACATGACAGGTTCAGTTCTGGGGATCAACGTCATAATGGGAAATAGGCAAGTTGAAGAACACAATCAACTGACAACAACATTGCAGCAAAAACTAGCTACAATACAAAATGACAAAGACAACATAAATGATATTGAGGGAGAAAATACCATACTGCTCAAGTCACAACACACACTCCAATGGACATGACAACAACATAGCAATGGACAGCAAGATCCTTCCACATGACAACAACATAAGATCAATTCACACACTCCAATGGACAGCAACACATCACAACACAATGGACAGCTTGGGTAAGCCTTCCATCATTCACACAATGACAAAAATCCTTCCAACATATTCAAATGGACAGCTTGGGTAAGATCCTTCCAGCAACACATGACAACACAGCATGGGGCAAGATCAACATCCAGCATTCACACACTCCAATGGACAGCTTGGGTAAGATCCTTCCAGCATTCACACATGCTGTCAATTCAACTATTGTGTATGGCAATCTGGAAATGCAGCATGTTGTGATTCACAGACTGACAACAACATTTGAATGCTGCAAGTAACACATGACAACAACCTTTATTTAACAAGGCAGCAAAGAACAAATTCATTTTCAATGACAACACAGCATGGTGGCAACACAATTTTGTGACAACTCCCAATATAGTCAAGGCAGCACTACTACACTGACAATGACAACCTACCAGAAGGCAAAAGGCCTCCTGTGGGGAGCATTAAAAATAGAAAATACAATGACAAAACAACATCACAACAAGAGCAACAACACATGACAACAACATAGCAAGGCAGCAACACATGACAACACAGCATGGTGGCAACACAACATGACAATAACATAGCAAGGCAGCAACACATGACAACAACATAGCAAGGCAGCAACACAACATGGTACAAACATTATTGGGCACAGACAACAGGACAAAGGGCAAGAAGGTAGGGACACGCATGCTGAGACCCCAAGTTTGACTGGACATGGGCTAGATATTTATTACAATGACCTAAAAGGTGTGCAGAATAATACCAGCACCCCATATTATGTTTATTCCATGGCCAACCATCCCTCTAGGCAGAACCCTTATTCCACTCTATGCCTTTTATACCCCACGGTCCCTCAACTTCAGGCTCTATGGAACTCTCCGTCTTATCTCTTTCAACACACCCAACCTTCAGCCGTTTCCCCTATGCTGATTCCTTCACTTGTGGTACAAACATCTTCTGACTAGTGAGAGCATCTGGACTCTGTAGCTGTTCCTCTTCTCCTGACCGCAGAACATCGAGACTCTGTAGCTGTTCTTCTCCTGACTCTGGACTCTGTAGCTGTTCTTCTCCTGACTGCAGAACATCGAGACTCTGTAGCTGTTCTTCTCCTGACTGCAGAACATCGAGACTCGGTAGCTGTTCTTCTCCTGACTGCAGAACATCTAGACTCTTCTCCTGACTGCAGAACATCTAGACTTCTTTCTTCTCCTGACTGCAGAACATCGAGACTCGGTAGCTGTTCTTCTCCTGACCGCAGAACATCTAGACTCGGTAGCTGTTCTTCTCCTGACTGCAGAACATCGAGACTCTGTAGCTGTTCTTCTCCTGACTGCAGAACATCTAGACTCTGTAGCTGTTCTTCTCCTGACTGCAGAACATAGAGACTCGGTAGCTGTTCTTCACCTGACTGCAGAACATCTAGACTCTGTAGCTGTTCTTCTCCAGACTGCAGAACATCTAGACTCTGTATCTGTTCTTCTCCTGACTGCAGAACATCGAGACTCTGTAGCTGTTCTTCTCCTGACTGCAGAACATCGAGACTCAGTAATACGTTTAAAAGTGTTGTGGTGTACTGTTTTTGCCAACCAAGTTTTCCCACCTGTGTAATGCTGTCCTCCTGCATATTCTGAGGTTCAGACTCAATGTGGTGGTAAATGCTACTGACAGCAGCTACGTGGACCTGTTAACTTGACTAGAAGGGTGTTGCTATAGCTATGTTTAGACATGACTAAACTCAGCAAAAGAAGAAACGATCCTGTCTTTCAAAGATAATTTGTAAAAAAAATCCACGTAACTTAACATATCTTCATTGTAAAGGGTTTAAACACTGTTTCCCATGCTTGTTCAATGAACCATAAACAATTAATGAACATGCACCTGTGGAACGGTCATTAAGACACTAACAGCTTACAGACGGTAGGCAATTAAGGTCACAGTTATGAAAACTTATAACACTAAAGAGGCCTTTCTACTGACTCTGAAAAACAGCAAAAGAAAGATGCAGGACTGGCAGGACTGGCAAACAGGTGTCAAACAGACAGGACTGGCAAAAAACTGTGCTCTTCACTGACGAGTCACGGTTTTGTCTCACCAGGGGTGATGGTCAGGTTCGCGTTTATCGTCGACGGAATGAGCGTTACTGAGCGTCGACGCCTGTACTCTGGAGCGGGATCGATTTGGAGGTGGAGGGCCCATCATGGTCTGGGGCGGTGTGTCACAGCATCATCGGACTGAGCTTGTTGTCATTGCAGGCAATCTCAACACTGTGCGTTACAGGGAAGACATCCTCCTCCCTCATGTGGTATCCTTCCTGCAGGCTCATCCTGACATGCCCCTCCAGCATGACAATGCCACTAGCCATACTGCTCGTTCTGTGTGTGATTTCCTGCTAGAGAGGAATGCCAGTGTTCTGCCATGGCCAGCGAAGAGCCTGGATCTCAATCCCGTTGAGCACGTCTGGGACCTGTTGGATCGGAGGGTGAGGGCTAGGGCCATTCCCCCCAGAAATGTCCGGGAACTTGCAGGTGCCTTGGTGGAAGAGTGGGGTAATATCTCACAGCAAGAACTGGCAAATTAAGTGCAGTCCATGAGGAGGAGATGCACAGCAGTACTTAATGCAGCTGGTGGCCACACCATATACTGACTGTTACTTTTGATTTTGACCCCCTTTGTTCAGGGACACATTATTCCATTTCTGTTAGTCACATGTCTGTGGAACTTGTTCAGCTTATGTCTGTCTGTTGAATCTTATGTTCATACAAATATTTACACATGTTAAGTTTGCTGAAAATAAACGCAGTTGACAGTGTGGATGTTTTTCTTTTTTTTGCTGAGTTTACATGTGTTAATATAGCTGTGTTTTGACATGGCTTCCTTGTTTTGAGTCTGTTAAGTGTGTCTCATTCTGCTGGAGTTGACCTAGTATTTTATATTAAACCTACCTTACACGTCCATTTGTCACCCAACAAAATACCAATATGCTGTTTTACATGTTATTTGTGCTGTTCTAATTCCTATAATGGAAAAGTAGAAGAATCTGTGGGCTTTCTGACGGTAATAATAGTTACTATGGTGATCTATGTCCCAGGTTAGTAATCATAGTTACCATGGTGATCTTCAATGTCCCAGATTTGTGACATTGGTGAATACATCTTTTCATTTTTACTTCAAGTCAGATGTTTATGTATGAAAGTCACGCAGTGTTTACTATTTAGGTTGCTTTAAAACAATATTATTGTTGGAGTTCAGGTGTTTGGTGTCATGGCAACTAAATATTGTCCTTCATTCATGATTTATGATACATTCCGCAAAGAGTTGACCCTAACAGGCTGACTACACCGCTTGAGTCGCGTCCGCGAGCGCTGTAAAATAAATTTAGAAATCTATATTACTCAACTATTGTACCCACACTGCTCGCGTGCGCCAACAAGCGTTAAAATAGAAGTCAGTTCCTGCTTCTCCCATCTCCTCATTGGTTTTTAGAAGCAGGTACCCACGCGCCATCTCCTCATTGGTTTTTAGAAGCAGGTACCCACGCGCCATCTCCTCATTGGTTTTTAGAAGCAGGTACCCACGCGCCATCTCCTCATTGGTTATACCCACATGGGTGACTGAAAGATGAACGAGGTCGGTGGTGGTAATGCACCTAATTTGGAATGGTTGCAAATTGCAATATAAAGTCCAGAGAAGAAAAGGCATGAAAGGAGGAGAGATGACTAGAAACGATTCAGTTGACCAAATTATGTGTGGATACATTTTCAGAGTAGAGGACCTTGTGCATTTCAGGTAAAATAACAACTATGTTTATATCCCAGGACAAATTAGCTAGCAACAGCAACTTATCTTAATAGGACAATTTAGCTAGCAAGTGCAAGCTAGCTAGCTCAATTGCCATAAATGTTTAATGCTTTTCGACCTGCCCCCAAATTAATGTAATTGGTTCAGAGTTTGTTTTGATATTTTAACCTGCGTGTCGTGATCGCGTTTGGGGACAAAATACATTTATGCATGATGGCGCAGGCGCGCAGCTGGTTTGGGTTTCGTGTCAGAGAACATGTCAACAAGTTAGTTCTGAATTGCTTTAATACAGCAGTGCATTCTGACACCATGAATTGAAATAGATTTCATAGAATTCAACTACCTTCCAGCACACTGGTCTTCTCTGGATGTCTGACCTCAGCTCTGTCACAGACTGGTCTTCCCTTGGCTGCCTGACCTCAGCACTGTCACAGACTGGTCTTCCCTGGCTGCCTGACCTCAGCTCCGTAGACTGGTCTTCCCTGGCTGCCTGACCTCAGCTCCGTAGACTGGTCTTCCCCGGCTGTCTGACCTCAGCTCCGTAGACTGGTCTTCCCCGGCTGTCTGACCTCAGCTCCGTAGACTGGTCTTCCCTGGCTGCCTGACCTCAGCTCCGTAGACTGGTCTTCCCCGGCTGTCTGACCTCAGCTCCGTAGACTGGTCTTCCCTGGCTGTCTGACCTCAGCTCCGTAGACTGGTCTTCCCTGGCTGCCTGACCTCAGCTCCGTAGACTGGTCTTCCCTGGCTGCCTGACCTCAGCTCCGTAGACTGGTCTTGCCCGGCTGCCTGACCTCATTGTTAAATAAAGTGGTGATCCTAACTGACCTAATCCTTTTTACAAGGATTAAATGTCAGGAATTGTTAAACTGAGTTTAAATGTATTTGGCTAAGGTGTATGAAAACCTCCGACTTCAACTGTATTTTAAGATAGGAATGTGATTTTAGGAGTCATAAGAGATAAAATCTAGTCTTATCCTTTGCACATTAAGTAGCCCTGAGTCAGGTTAGAGAGCTTGTCAGCATGACGGGGGTGTATAAAGGCTTGGAAGAGGAATCAACTTGTAGACCAGGAAACGTGAGGCGGGTAGCTTCCTGTTGAAATGAAATTTTTGAACCTCAACACGAGGTGAAGAAATAAACTCACCTTCCTTTAGACCAGAGAGATGAAGAGCTGCAGCTCATGTCCATTGTGGTCTGAATACTGAATACCAAAACGAGGAGGAAAAGGTGAGAATCTCACCTCTGACCATCACTGGTACAGCTGATTAGCCATCTTAAGTCCGATATCAAGAAAAACAAATCTAAGTGAAACTATCCTACTACGCTCATCACCAAGGGGAACCGTTGACTAATTGACTAATTATCTTCCGGAGTGAACAACACAAGACGGGAAAGGGGAGACCCCTTTTTGACAATCGGAGCCATACAGCTGGAAGGCCAACAACTTTCCTGAGAAGGGTTGGTTCTGACTGAGATGAAGGACGAATGAAGTCATTTCGCACGTAAATACATTCATGATCTCTTTTTTTCATCGCGGTGGCGGTTTGTGTGCAACGAATATGGATAATGGGAGAATAGTTATAGAATGTGTCTCTTTTTCTCCTTCTTTTTCCAACTCTCTGTGTAATAAGCCATCATATTTTATCAGTCCGCTAGGGACCTTTTTTCCTCATGTAAAGGGTGTATGTTTATTCTGTGTTATTATTTAGTTATCTAGTAAATAAATAATTGAACCAATTTATGTAGTACTGAATAATGAGCTAGGCTGGTGTTTTATGCAGATCTAAGAATGTTATGACTGGTCAGAATGATATGATACGAGGTAATGATTAGTCAGATGACTGTTTATCAATGTAATAGATATATTACCTTATAGAGTATAATTCAGGAGATGGTTTCTCTTTTAAACAACCTCTTCCGTGGTGCCCCAAATCCTAATGAGTTAATTGTTACATGATTAATTTAATTGGGTAACAATTAAACATAGTTAGTGGATGGAATAAATAACAATCATCAAATGAATGAAAGTTAAACCACGACAATAAGCTAAGATTACATGTCAGTCACACTACTAGCTCAACACAGCGAATAAATAGTAGTTTAGTTATTTGCTGTTAAGTTAAACAGCAGTTACCTTGCAATCTACATCAGTTAACTAAAGAGTAGCCAGTTTCTGCTCTGCTTGCTTTGAGATTTATTTTTAAAGTCTTATCATGCTTTAGGTTTGAATGATTGCATTTATTTCTGTATGAACAGGAGTCTAATTAGGCTATATAATTTTGGCAATTTAATTACATTTATTTTGGCTTCCCCTAGCCTTATGGACATGCCTCCTATGTCAACCCCCCCATAGTAGAAAAGTTGACTTGCTTTATTGGTCAGCTTGTGGAGAAAGAAATAGCCCGTGGGACGAAAGATCCCAATACAACCAATAGGCCTTGGCCACATAAAGATCCCAAAACAACCAATAGGCCTTGGCCACATAAAGATCCCAATACAACCAATAGGCCTTGACTACATAAAGATCCCAATACAACCAATAGGCCTTGGCCACATAAAGATCCCAATACAACCAATAGGCCTTGGCCACATAAAGATCCCAAAACAACCAATAGGCCTTGGCCACATAAAGATCCCAATACAACCAATAGGCCTTAAAACATAAAGATCCCAATACAACCAATAGGCCTTAAAACATAAAGATCCCAATACAACCAATAGGCCTTGGCCACATAAAGATCCCAATACAACCAATAGGCCTTGGCCACATAAAGATCCCAAAACAACCAATAGGCCGTGGCCACATAAAGATCCCAATACAACCAATAGGCCTTGGCCACATAAAGATCCCAATACAACCAATAGGCCTTGGCCACATAAAGATCCCACTACAACCAATAGGCCTTGGCCACATAAAGATCCCACTACAACCAATAGGCCTTGGCCACATAAAGATCCCAAAACAACCAATAGGCCTTAAAACATAAAGATCCCACTACAACCAATAGGCCTTAAAACATAAAACCAAATGAATCTGATGCAACAGGTTAGAGCATTTAAATTTAATTTAATTACATTTATTTTGGCATTTTTATGTCTTAACATTATTAGCGCAGCAATGTACACAAGGAAGTAGGCTTTCCACAAATGTGCATTTGGCTACCTGACAATGAAAGAAAGTTGAAAACCAAGGGAACATGAGAGATATATGCTTCTGGTTTGACTGAAATAATTGCCTCCTTGGATATGGTCGCATTTTCCGAACTTTGAAGCAAGGTCAAACACGTCTCATAATGTGTAGTAAAATATTCAGGTTCCAAACATTTTAAGTAGCTACGTGTTGTCCAATGTGTTCTGCCTCCAGCTCATTGCAAGGTGGTGTGTGTGTGTGTGTGACACGCTGAAGCCTGCCTACTGTTGCCTAAGCATTTGAATGGGGAAGTGCACTTCAATTACCAGTTAAGAAATAAGAGTAGCACTTTTTAAATCATGGCTAAATAGCAATTTACAAAAGCCATATGTCTGACAGATTTTCCGTGTGTTTTATTAGTATGCATAACAATGCATTGTACACGAGACCATTTTATTCCACTAAATTATCCAAATAAACCCATAGACAAATAGGCACGACTGGTCGTATGTAGTTCCATCAATGACTAAATGGCTAAAAAAGCTATATTTCACGATGGGATTTTTTTCTTCTTCTCCCAGACAATCGGCAGGTGTCAATTTGATATTTATCGTGTTTCTGTTAGCCGACTATTACCGGCAAACGAAAAACTCTGCTATATTCACTACATGACCAAAAGTATGTGGACACCTGCTCATCAACATCTCATTCCAAAATCATGATCATTAATATAATGATCATTAATATATATATATCCCCCGGATTTGCTGCAAAACAGCCTCTATTCTTCTGGGAAGTCTTTCCGCTAGATGTTGGCGAGGACTTGTTTCCATTCAGCCATACAAGCGTTTGTGAGGCTGGGCACTGATGTTGGGGCGATTAGGCCTGGCTCACAGTCGGTCTTCCAATTCATCCCAAAGGTGTTCGATGGGGGTTGAGGTCAGGGCTCTGTGCAGGCCACTCAAGTTCTTCCACACCGATCTTGACAAACCATTTCTGTATGGATCTTGCTTTGTGCATGGAAGCATTGTCATGCTGGAGCAGAAATGGGCCTTGCCCAAACTGTTGCCACAAAGTTGGAAGCACAGAATGTCTACAATGTTCATTGTATGCTGTAGCAACACAATCTCACACTCAATTTGAGCAAATATGTACAAAAACTATTTCAACATATTTAGTGCGTTTTTGTTTTGATGTGGCTCAATTCGAGCCTCCAGTACACCTTTTTCTTTCAAGGCATTTTATACAAGGCTATTTTTTGAATTTCATGAGTGTTGCTAGATTGGAGGCGGAAAAAGTATTCTGTGATTTAAAAAACATTCTGTTATTTAAAAGCACTCTGACACCCAAACACTCCTGTCAATCGCCTTTTACTCTGCTCTGGTGTCCGCAGCACAGTTCCACGTTACGTACGGGAGTTGTCCCCATTTTTATGACGTGATTTTATGATACACACGCACAAAAACACTTAGACAAACACTCCCTGTGTTTCTACTCGTGTTATTGCTGAACCACTTACAGTACATATCTGTTCAATCTAACCCTGGAATGTAATGGAATTCCGAAAATCTGGGTATCAGCATTTGTCCTACCACTTTTAAAAGGGGGAGAGCCAACTCTTTTAAATAATTATAGGCCAATCTCGAATACTTGAAACCCTTGTGAGTGAACAGCTAAAATAGTTTTTATTTACTAACTCTATTTTATCAATGTACCAATCGGGCTTCAGGAAGAAGCATGGCACAATTACAGCAGCCATGAAGGTTTTAAATTATATCACTGAAGCCCTTGACAAAAAAACAGCAACGTGTCTCACTTTTTTATTGATCTCTCTAAGGCATTTGATACAGTTGATCATGCAATACTAAGGCAGAGATTGTTGAGTGTAGGTCTTTCAGAGCGTGCAGTTGTATGGTTAGCTAACTATCTGTCTGATAGAACTCAGTACACTCAATTTGATGGGCTTATGTCTGTTAAAATGTCTGTCTTTAATGGTGTGCCCCAAGGCTCTGTACTTGGTCCTCTCTTATTCACTATTTATATAAATGATTGAGACGAAAATGTCCAAAATGCCCTACTTCATTTTTATGCTGATGATGCTGTTATTTACTGTTGTGCCTCGTCTCTTACAAAAGCTTTCCAGAACTTGTAAACTGCTTTTTATACTGTTCAACATACCTTGTGTCAATTGACGCTTATCCTCAATACTGACTAAACTAATGGTGTTTTCTAAAGCAAGAAATAGACCACTGAACCTTTCACCTATTACTACCTGTCAGGGCAAGGAGATTGAGGTTGTAACCTCATATAAATATCTTGGAATTTGAATTGATGACAGCCTCTCTTTTAAATTGGATATTCAACAACTTACAAAAAAATTGAGGCTGAAATTGGGATGTTATTTTAGGAATAAGGCCTGTTACAGCTACATGTATGCCTTTACTAGACTATGGGGATATTTTATATATGAATGCTTCCGCTCAGTGTTTGAGATCAATTGACACCCTTTACCAAGACACTTTGAGATTTATTTTAAACTGTAAAACCCTTACGCACCACTGCACTTGGTATACCAAGTTGTAGGCCAACATTTTTTGAACTAATATGTGTTTTCTTATTTATGCTTTTGGTCTCGGAACAGTAAATGAAAGTGTAGCCGTCAGCTAGAGATGACGTGCTGGAGCTGGCAGGGCTTCGTTTTCTTGCATGATGTCTCGGCTAATTGAGCTGAGAGTAAATGGAGCGGAATGTATTGATTAAAGTCACCTTGTCAGAGAGAGATTTACACGGTTGTCAAAACAGCAGGGAAAGCCTACATGAAACCACAGACCTTGTTTGAGGTGTTCTAACACTTCTTGTATTTACGAGAAGTATTGACATGTTGAATGACACATCGGACACCCATGCACACCCCACAAGACATGCCACAAGAGGTCTCATCACTGTCCCTAAGTCCAGAACAGACTATGGGAGGCCCACAGTACTACATAGAGCCATGACCACATGGAACTCTATTCCACAGTACTACATAGAGCCATGACTACATGGAACTCTATTCCACAGTACTACATAGAGCCATGACTACATGGAACTCTATTCCACAGTACTACATAGAGCCATGACTACATGAAACTCTATTCCACAGTACTACATAGAGCCATGAACTCTATTCATGAGCCAACTCTATTCCACAGTACTACATAGAGCCATGACTACATGGAACTCTATTCCACAGTACTACATACATGAGAGCCATGACCATGACTATGGAACTCTATTCCACAGTACTACATAGAGCCATGACTACATGGAACTCTATTCCACAGTACTACATAGAGCCATGACTACATGGAACTCTATTCCACAGTACTACATAGAGCCATGACTAGACATGGAACTCTATTCCACAGTACTACATAGAGCCATGACTACATGGAACTCTATTCCACAGTACTACATAGAGCCATGACTACATGGAACTCTATTCCACAGTACTACATAGAGCCATGACTACATGGAACTCTATTCCACAGTACTACATAGAGCCATGACTACATGGAACTCTATTCCACAGTACTACATAGAGCCATGACTACATGGAACTCTATTCCACAGTACTACATAGAGCCATGACTACATGGAACTCTATTCCACAGTACTACATAGAGACATGACTACATGGAACTCTATTCCACAGTACTCAGGTAACTGATACCATGTACTACATGGAACTCTTTCCACAAAAACTGATTAAAAAAAGCCATGACCTTATGGAACTCTATTCCACATCAGGTAACTGATGCAGCAGTAGAATCAGATTTAAAACAAAACTGATTAAAAAACACCTTATGGAACAGCGGGGACTGTGACACACAAACATTGGTACAGACACACACACACTGTCACACTGTCACCCATACTATAACATGCACACTATACATACACATGGATTTAGTAATGCAGATATGTGGTAGTGGTGGTGGAGTAGGTGCCTGAGGTCACACAGTGTGTTGTGAATTCTGTGAATGTATTGTAATGTTTTAAAATTGTATAAACTGCCTTAATTTTGCTGGACTCCAGGAAGAATAGCTGCTGCCTTGGCAGGAACTAATGGGGATCCATAATTAACCCCAGGAAGAGTAGCTGCTGCCTTGACAGGAACTAATGGGGATCCATAATAAACCCCAGGAAGAGTAGCTGCTGCCTTGGCAGGAACTAATGGGGATCCATAATAAACCCCAGGAAGAGTAGCTGCTGCCTTGGCAGGAACTAATGGGGATCCATAATCAACCCCAGGAAGAGTAGCTGCTGCCTTGGCAGGAACTAATGGGGATCCATAATAAACCCCAGGAAGAGTAGCTGCTGCCTTGGCAGGAACTAATGGGGACCCATAATAAACCCCAGGAAGAGGGTCCAGCAAAATAATTAACGGGGCTCCATCATAAAAACAGAAATACATGTTAACATGTTGATGTAGGTTGCTAATGTCAGTTGAACTTTAGCAGTGAGCATCTTTTTCCACCAATAATTTGTATTTCGTCCAATCAGATCAGTTTTTTTCCCTTCCGCTAATCATTTTGCCAATCAAAATATCAGAATTGAGCTGCCTGTGTAAACGCAGCCTAAGAAGTCTGCAGGAGATTCTCCCGATTGGCGCAGTGATTGGGAGTCCCACAGGGCGGCGCACTACTGGCCCAGCGGCGTCCGGTTCAGGGTTTGGCATGGGGTAGGCCTTCATTGTAAATAAGAATTGGTTCTTAACTGACTTGCCTAGTTAAATAAATGTTGGATAAATAAAATAATTGACTAGGTCATTGTTATAGTGGGGTATGTGTCCATAATATTTTTTTTTCCTGAATTACTCCCATTTCCTACTCATGTCCTTGTTTACTTTCAGTACCCCCCCCCCCCAGATGGATAGAATGAACTACAATATGTATTGCTTTTGCCTTTGAATACCTTTCAGATAGATCAGTGATCATGAAGGAGAGGAGCAAAGGAAATCCAGCAGTAGTCTAGCTTGTGTTTCTGTGCCCTAAGCCAAAGCAAACAAACCAACTCAAATATCAAAGTTGTCCGTTAAACTCTTAACTGTTCGAGAAGTATGCTCAGAGGGAGGGAAGTGAGCTGGTGTTATCTGTGTGGTGGGGGGAAGTACAGTAAATATACAGCCCAGAGCCCAGCCTAGAACCGAGCCCAGAGCCCAGCCTAGAACAGAGCCCAGAGCCCAGCCTAGAACCAAGCATCAAGCTCAGAGCCAAGTCCAGCCTAGAGAGCAGCCCAGAGCCCAGCCCAGCCTAGAACCGAGCCAAGTCTCAAGCCCAGAACCCATCCGAGAACCAAGCCCAGAGCCCAGCCAGCCTAGAACCGAGCCAAGCCTCAAGCCCAGAGCCAAGCCCAGAGCCCAGCCGAGCCAAGTCTCAAGCCCAGAGCCCAGCCCAGCCTAGAACTGAGCCAAGCCTCAAGCGCAGAACCAAGCCCAGATCCCAGGCCAGCCGAGAACCGAGCCAAGTCTCAAGCCCAGAGCCCAGCCTAGAGCCAAACAAAGCCTTAAAGGGCCAATCTGCAGTTTCTACATCCATGTTTGTACTTATAAAGTAATGATGTGTACCCATTGATTCTCAAAAAATTATAACTTAGAAATGCCTCATAGGGTTAGCTCATCTGTCGTACCCCATCAGAACCCAAAATACATGCTTGTTTTACTCCAATGTTAGTAAACAAAGTATATGTAAAAAATAAAAATATTTTTAGCCTCAAAAGCTTTTGATATCATGGATGATCAGTCCTTGCGTCCATAGCTCCATCTAATGAATTTGAGAGTGGTTCCATTTCTCCAGGCCCATCCGTCAGCTTTATACCAGAACAGGGGCGGGGATAGTTTCAACAGCTGATTGCAGCTCTGTCGGAGCCAGTCTGTGTTCTATGAAAGCACTGTCATGTTAGTGGTCACTTCGTCTGGCAGTGAAGGGTGTGGTGAGCCTGAAGAGTGTGTCTGTCTGTCTGTCTGTCTGTCTGTCTGTCTGTCTGTCTGTCTGTCTGTCTGTGTGTGTGTGTGTGTCCTGTCTGTCTGTCTGTGTGTGTCTGTGTGTGTGTGTGTGTGTCCTGTCTATCTGTCTGTGTGTGTCTGTCTGTGTGTGTGTGTGTGTGTGTGTGTGTGTGTGTGTCCTGTCTGTCTGTCTGTGTGTGTGTGTGTCCTGTCTGTCTGTCTGCGTGTGTCTGCGTGTGTGTGTTCTTACAGTACACAACCGTTCACTTTATCTCCTTTTTTTGGGGGGGGACAGAGACACACACTGTGTTCCGTTTGATTTACTCCAGCTGTTCGACGGAACCTCAGAACTCCCTCTGTTCTCCTGGAACTCTGTCCCAGAATTCCCTCCTGTCTTTGTTCAGCTCTATGATTTACTGTAGGCTGAGTCATAGGGTCTGGCCTGGGGGGTGGGGGGTGGGGGTATCAACTGTAACGGTTAGAGGAAGAGGATGTTATCAGTTTCTTCTCTGTGGAACTGTTAACTCTTCACATCCCGTGTTCTATCCTTTAGACTTGTCACTTTGTGACAAAGGGACCATTTTGTTGTTGTTGTTGTTGTTGTGTATGTGTGTTATTATTTAGGTCGGCCTGCTTGCTATTTCATGTGTAAATTCACACCATATGCCCTTTGTCCTCTTGTTTAAACTGCCAGTTATTTTACTTGAGTCATTTTCTATTAAGGTATCTTTAGTCTCCCCCCCCCACCCCCCCACCCCCAGTGCTGCGCAGTGAGACAGGACGGCCATGTTTCTTATCCTCTGACGCCCCCTTCTGGTGAGACGGGCAAGTGTGACTGCAGAGGCCTTGATCGGGAACTGCTTGGGAGGAAATTGATCAAAGAGACAAAAAAAAATATGGCGTCATTCCATCTGAAAGCACAGTGCCAATCTTTCCCTTTTGCTTGAGGCCTGCGGACTAATGTCTGACTCGACCTTTCTCCATTCAATAGTGCTTCAGCATTGCCAAATGCTCAACAAGAGCAGCGGAGTTGACCAGTCACCACCGTGTACAGCACGAGCAGCAATACAGTGTTGGGTAACAGTGCTGCGATAGAATAGAAAGGGGCTCATCCCACTGTAACACTTACTGTCTCCTCCGTTTGACCAGGGCCCTATGATCCCTGTAAGTCCTATGGGCCTGTAGGACTCAATCGGTCCGATGATCCATATGATCACTATGAGCCCTATGATCCCTATGAGCCCGATGATCCTTATGAGAGGGGCACTCTACCCGATGTCACTCCCTCACTATGATCACTTGACCATGATCACTATGGCCCGATGATGATCCCCCTATGATCACTATGTCACTATGGGATCACTATGATCACTATGGCCCTATGATCACTATGATCACTATGATCACTATGAGCCCTATGATCACTATGATCACTATGATCCTATGATATGATCACTATGAGCCCTATGAGCACCCCTATGATCACTATGAGCCCTATGATGATCCTTATGATCACTATGAGCCCTATGATCACTATGAGCCCTATGATCACTATGTCCTATGATCACTATGAGCCCCCTATGATCACTATGAGCACTATGAGCCCTATGATCACTATGATCACTATGATCACTATGATCACTATGCGCACTATGATCACTATGATCACTATGAGCCCTATGATCACTATGATCACTATGATCACTAT
Source organism: Oncorhynchus masou masou (assembly GCF_036934945.1). Taxonomy (NCBI): domain Eukaryota; kingdom Metazoa; phylum Chordata; class Actinopteri; order Salmoniformes; family Salmonidae; genus Oncorhynchus; species Oncorhynchus masou. The sequence continues at coordinate 6,433,388 of NC_088224.1, forward strand.
GAGCCCTATGAGCCCTATGATCACTATGAGCCCTATGATCACTATGATCACTATGAGCCACTATGAGCCCTACGATCACTATGATCACTATGAGCCCTATGATCACTATGACTATGAGCCCTATGATCACTATGAGCCCTATGATCACTATGATCACTATGATCACTATGATCACTATGAGCCCTATGATCACTATGAGCCCTATGATCACTATGCCCTATGATCACTATGATCACTATGAGCCCTATGATCACTATGAGCCCTACGATCACTATGATCACTATGAGCCCTATGATCACTGAGCACTATGATCACTATGAGCCCTATGATCACTATGAGCCCTATGATCACTATGATCACTATGAACCCTATGATCACTATGAGCCCTATGATCACTATGAGCCCTATGATCACTATGATCACTATGATCACTATGAGCCCTATGATCACTATGAGCCCTATGATCACTATGAGCCCTATGATCACTATGAGCCCTATGATCACTATGAGCCCTATGATCACTATGAGCCCTATGAGCACTATGAGCCCTATGATCCCTGTGGGCCCTATGTCCCCTGGTCAAAATTACAGCATTACATATGGAATAGGTAGTGTGTCTAGGGAATAGGTAATATATATAGGGAATAGGTCATGTATATAGGGAATATGTACTGTATATAGGGAATATGTACTGGGAATAGGTACTGTATATAGGGAATAGGTACTGAATATAGGGTACTGTAATAGGTACTGTATATAGGGAATAGGTCATGTATATAGGGAATAGATACTGTATATAGGGAATAGGTCATGTATATAGGGAATAGGTACTGAATATAGGGAATAGGTACTGAATATAGGGAATAGGTACTGGGAATAGTTACTGAATATAGGGAATAGGTACTGTATATAGGGAATAGGTACTGGGAATAGGTACTGGGAATAGTTACTGAATATAGGGAATAGGTACTGAATGTAGGGAATAGGTACTGGGAATAGGTACTGAATATAGGGAATATGTACTGTATATAGGGAATAGGTACTGGGAATAGGTACTGAATATAGGGAATAGGTACTGTATATAGGGAATAGGTACTGAATATAGGGAATAGGTACTGTATATAGGGAATAGGTACTGAATATAGGGAATAGGTACTGGGAATAGGTACTGAATATAGGGAATAGGTACTGAATATAGGGAATAGGTACTGGGAATATAATAGGTAAATAGGTAGGTACTGAATATAGGGAATAGGTACTGGGAATAGGTACTGTATGGGAATATATAGGGAATATGTACTGGGAATAGGTACTGGGAATAGGTACTGGGAATAGGTACTGAATATAGGGAATAGGTACTGAATATAGGGAATATGTACTGTATATAGGGAATAGGTACTGTATATAGGGAATATGTACTGTATATAGGGAATATGTACTGGGAATAGGTACTGAATATAGGGAAGAGTACTGAATATAGGGAATAGGTACTGTATATAGGGAATAGGTACTGAATATAGGGAATAGGTACTGGGAATAGGTACTGAATATAGGTACTGAATAGGTACTGATATAGGGAATAGGGGAATAGGTACTGGGAATAGGTACTGAATATAGGGAATAGGTACTGTATATAGGGAATAGGTACTGTATATAGGGAATAGGTACTGTATATAGGGAATATGTACTGTATATAGGGAATAGGTACTGTATATAGGGAATAGGTACTGAATATAGGGAATAGGTACTGTATATAGGGAATAGGTACTGTATATAGGGAATAGGTACTGGGAATAGGTACTGAATATAGGGAATAGGTCATGTATATAGGGAATATGTACTGTATATAGGGAATATGTACTGGGAATAGGTACTGAATATAGGGAATAGGTACTGTATATAGGGAATAGGTCATGTATATAGGGAATAGGTACTGAATATAGGGAATAGGTCATGTATATAGGGAATAGGTACTGAATATAGGGAATAGGTACTGAATATAGGGAATATGTACTGTAATAGGTACTGAATATAGGAATAGGTACTGAATATAGGGAATAGGTACTGAGGGAATAGGTACTGTATAGGGAATAGGTACTGAATATATAGGGAATAGGTACTGAATATATAGGTACTGTATATAGGGAATAAATATAGGGAATAGGTACTGAATATAGGAATAGGTACTGAATATAGGGAATAGGTACTGAATATAGGAATATAATAGGTACTGAATATAGGGAATAGGTCCTGTATATAGGGAATAGGTACTGAATATAGGGAATAGGTACTGTATATAGGGAATAGGTACTGGGAATAGTTACTGAATATAGGGAATAGGTACTGAATGTAGGGAATAGGTACTGGGAATAGGTACTGAATATAGGGAATAGGTACTGTATATAGGGAATAGGTACTGTATAGGGAATAGGTACTGTATATAGGGAATAGGTACTGTATATAGGGAATATGTACTGAATATAGGGAATAGGTACTGAATATGGAATAGGTACTGGGAATAGGTACTGAATATAGGGAATATAGGTACTGGGAATAGGTACTGGGAATAGGTACTGAATATAGGGAAATAGGGAATAGGTACTGAATATAGGAATAGGTAATATAGGGAATAGGTACTGAATATAGGGAATAGGTACTGAATATAGGGAATAGGTCATGAATATGGGAATAGGTACTATAGGGAATAGGTACTGAATATAGGGAATAGGTACTGAATATAGGGAATAGGTACTGAATATAGGGAATAGGTACTGAATATAGGGAATATAGTACTGGGAATAGGTACTGAATATAGGGAATAGGTACTGAATATAGGAATAGGTACTGAATATAGGGAATAGGTACTGAATATATAGGTACTGAATAGGTACTGAATATAGGGAATAGGTACTGAATATAGGTAGGTACTGAATATATAGGTCATGAATAGGTAGGTACTGAATATAGGGAATAGGTAATGAGGTAGGTACTGTATATAGGGAATAGGTACTGAATATAGGGAATAGGTACTGTATATAGGGAATAGGTACTGAATATAGGGAATAGGTACTGGGAATAGGTACTGAATATAGGGAATAGGTACTGAATATAGGGAATAGGTACTGAATATAGGGAATAGGTACTGTATATAGGGAATAGGTACTGAATATAGGGAATAGGTACTGAATATAGGGAATAGGTACTGAATATAGGAATAGGTACTGAATATAGGGAATAGGTACTGAATATAGGGAATAGGGAATAGGTACTGAATATAGGGAATAGGTACTGAATATAGGGAATAGGTACTGAATATAGGAATAGGTACTGAATATAGGGAATAGGTAAATAGGTACTGTATATAGGGAATAGGTACTGTATATAGGGAATAGGTACTGAATATAGGGAATAGGTACTGATATAGGGAATAGGTACTGAATAGGTACTGAATATAGGGAATAGGTACTGAATATAGGGAATAGGTACTGAATATAGGAATAGGTACTGAATATAGGGAATAGGTACTGAATATAGGGAATAGGTACTGAATATAGGGAATAGGTACTGAATATAGGGAATAGGTACTGAATATAGGGAATATAGTACTGAATAGGTACTGAATATATAGGTACTGAATATGTACTGAATATAGGGAATATGTACTGGGAATAGGTACTGAATATAGGGAATAGGTACTGGAAATAGGTACTGAATATAGGGAATAGGTACTGAAAATAGGGAATAGGTACTGGGAATAGGTACTGGGAATAGGTACTGAAAATAGGGAATAGGGTGCTATTTGCAAGCAGCCACTGTTATGGCTTCCCTGTTTATTTAAACTACAAACATTGGATTGTATTGATCCCTACCAAATAACAGTGGAGATTGTATTGATCCCTACCAAATAACAGTGGAGATTGTATTGATCCCTACCAAATAACAGTGGAGATTGTATTGATCCCTACCAAATAACAGTGGAGTTTGGGTTTCGCTTGAGTTATATTTTTCCATGTGAGAGGTATGACACACCTCCTTACGTGTGTCCAAAAATGGGAATTGTGTCCCAAAATGGCACACTATTCCCTACATAGTGCACTACTTCAGACCAATGTAGGGAATAGGGTGCCATTTTGGGATGCATACTTTGTGTGCATTGGAGTGAAAAATATCACAAAATATCAAAATACTTCCACTCATTTGATCCACATTTGGAACTCTGTTGTCCTTCTGTTGAATTTCAAATGCCAAATAAATTGATCCTGTTAAGACATTTACATTTACATTTAAGTCATTTAGCAGACGCTCTTATCCAGAGCGACTTACAAATTGGTGAATTCACCTTCTGACATCCAGTGGAACAGCCACTTTACAAGACCACAAAGACACCACACGTCATTGGTTGAATGTAATAAATTACACATTTTTATTGTTGCACAAAATGTACAAAATAACAAGCAAATGGACAGCTCCCCTTTAGTCCCCCCCCCCCTCCTAGATGAAGCCCCTTTAGTCCCCCCCCCTAGATGAAGCCCCTTTAGTCCCCCCCTAGATGAAGCCCCTTTACCCCCCCCTAGATGAAGCCCCTTTAGTCCCCCCCCCTAGATGAAGCCCCTTTAGTCCCCCCACTAGATGAAGCCCCTTTAGTCCCCCCCCTAGATGAAGCCCCTTTAGTCCCCCCACCCCCTAGATAGATGAAGCCCCTTTAGTCCCCCCCACCAGATGAAGCCCCTTTAGTCCCCCCCAGATGAAGCCCCTTTAGTCCCCCCCCTAGATGAAGCCCCTTTAGTCCCCCCACTAGATGAAGCCCCTTTAGTCCCCCCCACTAGATGAAGCCCCTTTAGTCCCCCCCTCCTAGATGAAGCCCCTTTAGTCCCCCCTAGATGAAGCCCCTTTAGTCCCCCCCCACCAGATGAAGCCCCTTTAGTCCCCCCCCCACTAGATGAAGCCCCTTTAGTCCCCCTCTCCTAGATGAAGTTTGAATTTATTTGAAACATATGACCCACTATAGCAAGTCCAATGGTCCAAGCCAAGCCGTTGGATTTCTGAGAGAGACAACACACACCCAATGTCAGCTTCACTGAACAATTAAAAAGGAATAAAAACACCTTTTACACCATGCCGTCTATATATTTATACAGAATATGCTTGTGTCACATACCCCTGTATAGAAAATACCTTATGAGCTCAAATGAAGTTAGAATGAGGTCTATCGACATGGGAAGTACAACAATGCTTTGTAAAATCTCCTTTTGAAATTCTTTATTTTCAACACCCACTTATTCAGTGACTTAACTGTTTATTTGCCTCATACTAAAAGAAGAACTCTCTAGTGGATCATAAGCACGCTTGTTATTGTTTTTGTGTACTTTATTCTGGAGGACCCGAGCTGGCCTTGTAGGAGCCTGATGAGAAAATACTAAGCTCGCTCACTTATTTACACTGCGAATCTCTGAGTGATCTAATGACTGTGTGTGTGTGTGTGTGTGTGTGTGTGTGTGTGTGTGTGTGTGTGTGTCTGCATGTATCTATCCTCTTATGATGTTGCCTTAGTCCCTCCCTGATAGACTTGTCTCTGCCCTTCTCTTTGTGTTTTAAATGAAATTGTATTGGTCACATACACATGGTTAGCAGATGTTAATGCGAGTGTAGCAAAATGCTTATGGTCAATATCTCCTTAAATAACCCCCTAGAGATAGATATCTAGTAGTCAGTCACTATCTCTTTAAATAACCCCCTAGAGATAGATATCTAGTAGTCAGTCACTATCTCCTTAAATAACCCCCTAAAGAGAGATATCTAGTAGTCAGTCACTATCTCCTTAAATAACCCCCTAGAGATAGATATCTAGTAGTCAGTCACTATCTCCTTAAATAACCCCCTAAAGAGAGATATCTAGTAGTCAGTCACTATCTCCTTAAATAACCCCCTAAAGAGAGATATCTAGTAGTCAGTCACTATCTCCTTAACCCCTTAAAGAGAGATATCAAGCAGTGTTTACAAGGCTTGTTGTAGTCACTATCTCCTTAACTCAATCCTCACCTTCTGATGATGCAGTAGCTTTGGCACTTGTTGAATGAACTTTAATGTGGATAATAAAAGGTTTTGGCACCATAAAGAGGTCTGAATCACCAACTCAATCATTTACGTCGTAGCATTACATACTAGTGCCAAGAACACCCACAGCTCCCATGGTTACGATGCAAGTGGATGGGGGGGGGTTATGGGTTAGGATCAATAGGAGTGGTTGTATGATGAGGAAATCAACATGGAGTGTCTGGGTGAATCTCAATACGCTAAAATAGATTTCCCTCCATGTCTCCTTTCTGACTTTCCTTCATCTGCAATGATGTGAAAGAGCTGAGCAAAGTGAGAGCTCATTTCTGGTTTGTATCCATCACATTACCTTAACTTAACACCTGTGTTTTCAGTTCAGTGCAGATGAAGGAGAGGAAATGAGGAGAGGGTGAGGAGTGGAGGAAGCCCCTTTAGACGATTGGGATGGACCCTCAATGCAGAGACTGAGCCTAATCTACACAGGTGCCCAGTCCCAAACCAATACCTCATCCCGATCCCTAGGACCTTGTTGGCTACCTGACAGCTTGTTTGGATTTGAACTGCATATAACTCCAAGTCCTTTTAGATTGGAGGAGTCAGGACTTTTGGAAAGGGACAAGCTATTGGTTTGGAATCAGGCCGTTTTTGTCATTCCCAGTCTTATTTTTTAAAGTTTGTAATGGAGCCTGGTTTAAATCTTTACAGCGGCTACTTAGAGACTAACAGACAGCGTTGTTTATATTCTACACCAGTGCAAAAATATTCTTCAGACTAACGTTGTTGTACGGAATATTAATCTTTTTGTGTTTATTTTCAGTTATTTTATTTTTTTGAGTTTTGTTTACTGACTAGATTTTCTAATATAGCTTTTTCCTTGTTGTTCTTCTTCTTTAGTCTTATTAATACAGCTTTTTCCTTGTTGTTCTTCTTCAGTCTTATTAATACATCTTTTTCCTTGTTGTTCTTCTTCTTTAGTCTTATTAATACAGCTTTTTCCTTGTTGTTGTTCTTCTTCTTTAGTCTTATTAATATAGCTTTTTCCTTGTTGTTGTTCTTCTTCTTTAGTCTTATTAATATAGCTTTTTCCTTGTTGTTGTTCTTCTTTAGTCTTATTTCCATCGTGTAACACCTGTTTATTTTTTTTGTTTCGCTATTTTTCTCTTTAATATATATCTCTATAGTTTCTCTTCCTTCATTTTCTTTTTTACAAAATGGGAGACAGAATGATGAGCAACACATAGACTTGTTCTTTTCATCAGCGCTTCTTATCAGACCGGATCATTTTGCTTGTCAACAAACAGGATTCAGCACACCACAGTTTGTTCTCCCCTCGTTCTTCGTCATCTCCCTCCGCGTTCGCTATCTCATCTTCCTTCCCTCTCTCTGCTCCTCTCACTCTCATTGGAGAAGAGCCCTGATTTGTTTGGAGGTGCTGTCGTCGTTTAGATGTCGGGTCGTATACCTGGAGAGGAGGAGGAGGAGAGGAGAGGATGGGAGGAGAGAAGGGGGAGAGGAGAGGATGGGAGGAGAGAAGGGGGAGAGGACAGGAGAAGAGGATGGGAGGAGAGAAGGGGGAGAGGAGAGGATGGGAGGAGAGAAGGGGGGAGAGGACAGGAGGAGAGAAAGACACATGAGATGAGTATATGTACATACAAGCTACACTCTCTACCTCTCTCTGCCTCTCTCTCTCTGCCTCTCTCTCTCTGCCTCTGCCTCTCTCTCTGCCTCTCTCTCTCTCTCTGCCTCTCTCTCTCTCTGCCTCTCTCTCTCTCTCTCTGCCTCTCTCTCTGCCTCTCTCTGCCTCTCTCTCTCTCTCTCTCTGCTCTCTCTCTCTCTGCCTCTGCCTCTCTCTCTGCCTCTCTCTCTCTTTCTCTTTCTCTCTCTCTCTCTCTCTGCCTCTCTTTCTCTCTCTCTCTCTCTCTCTCTGCCTCTGCTCTCTCTCTGCCTCGCTCTCTCTCTGCCTCTGCCTCTCTCTCTGCCTCTCTCTCTCTGCCTCTCTCTCTCTCTCTCTCTCTCTCTCTCTCTCCCTCTCTCTCTCTCTCTGCCCCTCTCTCTCTCTCCCTCTCTCTCTCTCTCTGCCCTGCCTCTCTTTCTCTCTGCCTCTCTCTCTGCCTCTGCCTCTCTCTCTCTGCCTCTCTCTCTCTCTCTGCCTCTCTCTCCCTCTCTCTGCCTCTCTCTCCCTCTCTCCCTCCCTCTCTCCTCACCTCAGTGCGTTCAGTAGTCCCTCCACGCTGTTGGAAGGCTGTTCTTTCAGCACCTTGATGCAACCCTTCATCTGTACGCACACACACAAACCAAAGATACACACCGCTTTAGACTAAGGTCATCACCCTACTTGAGGACATCAAGGCATGTGTGGTCAGATAGAATCAGCATGTTAAGCAGTATAAGAGTAGAAACATGGATGTTTGTGTGTCTTACGTCTATTTTGGAGGTCTTGGCAAAGGCTCCTACAGGGTGGACATGGTCGTACAGAATGATCACTCCCACCATCACCCTCATACAGAACAACATGGTGTCTGTGTTGGTGAACCTACAACGGTACTCACTATGGAGAGAGGAGAGGGACGGAGGGGGAAGGGATCGGAGAGAGGTAGGTGGGGGGAGGGAGAAAGGGAGAGGGGGAAGAGATAGAGAGAGGAAGGGGGAAAGGGGGTGGAGAGAGAGGGAAAGAGAGGCAGAGGGAGGGTGAGAGAGGCAGAGGGAGGCAGAGGGAGGGTGAGAGAGTAAGGGGGTAGAGAGAGGGAGGGTGAGAGAGTGAGGGGGTAGAGAGAGGGTGAGAGAGTGAGGGGTAGAGAGAGGGAGAGAGAAGCAAAGTAAGGGGGTAGAGAGAGGCAGAGGGAGGGTGAGAGAGTAAGGGGTAGAGGGAGGGTGAGATAGTAAGGGGGTAGAGAAAGAGAGAGAGAAAGAGAGCGGGATTGTTATTGCTTTGATCAGCTTTAAGACGTTGATGTTCTTTTGGATAATGACTTTTTTGATAATGAGTTATCATGCCAATAATGTGTCAACAGCAGCCTTGGGAAAATCCACTGCATTATCATTAACAGCAGACTTAGTGAAAACAATGTACTGAGAAAATGTCAAATTGGCTTTTTACCAAATTACAGACCACGTTTTCACCCTGCTCACCCTAATTGACAAACAAACCCAACCAAGGACAGTCTTCTCAAGCTTTGTTGATTTCACTTTTTTTTTTTTACCCAATTTGGCATGAGGGTCTGCTATACAATTAAAGTAAGTAATAGTAAAATGGTGTTGGGGGGAATAACATACGACATAGTCCATCTACACAAACAACACGTGTGCGGTTAAAATGGGCAAAAATCAGACACATTTCTTTCCACATGGCCGTGGCTAAAGCCCCGCCCTCTTCAACATATAGACAGTTGAAGTGGGAAGTTTACATAAACTTAGGTTGGAGTAATTAAAACTGGTTTTTCAACCACTTTCTTGCTAAAACAAACTATAGTTTTGGCAAGTCGGTTAGAACATCTACTTTGTGCATGACACAAGTCATTTTTCCAACAATTGTTCACTGACAGATTTTTTTAAACGTATAATTCACTGTATCACAATTCCAGTGGGTCAGAAGTTTACATACACTGAGTTGACTGTGCCTTTAACTTCTTTGGGACCATTATTTGGGATAGGGGGCAGTATTTTCACGTCCGGATGAGAAGCGTGTCCAAAGTAAACAGCTACTCAGACCCAGAAGCTAAGATAAGATATGCATATTATTAGTAGATTTGGATAGAAAACACTCGGAAGTTTCTAAAACTGTTTGAATCATGTGTGTGAGTTTAAAACAGAACTTATTTGGCAGGCGAAACCCAGAGGACAAACCATTCAGAGTTTTGTTTTGTTTTGAGGTCACTCTCTTTTCAATGGGTTTTCATTGGGAATCCAGATTTCTAGTCGACTTTCCTTTCCTATCACTTCAACTGGTTGAGGTTTTTCCTTTGAGAAATGAAGAAGTAAGACTGTTCAGAACGGGGCTCGAGTCTAGTGTGTACTCTTTGTTAGAGGCTCGTGACCTGAAACCACGCTCCACTTCTTCAATTTGATCAATTATTTACGTTCAAAAATACCTAAAGTTGTATTACAAAAATAGTTTGAAATGTTTGGACAATGCTTACAGGTAACTTTTGAGATATTTTGTAGGTACGTTGCGCAAGTTGGAACCAGTGTTTTTCTGGATCAAACGCGCCAAATAAATGGACATTTTGGATATATAGACGGAATTAATCGAACAAAAGGACCAATTGTGATGTTTATGGGTCATATTGGAGTGCCAACAAAAGACGCTCGTCAAAGGTAAGGCATGAATTATATTTTTATTTGTGCGTCTTGTGTCGCGCCTGCAGGATTGAAATATGCTTCTCTATCTTTGTTTACTATCCTCAGATTATAGCATCGTTTGCTTTCGCAGTAAAGCATTTTTTAAATCTGACATGTTGGCTGGATTCACAAAAGTGTAGCTTTAATTTGGTATCTTGAATGTGTGATTTCATCAAAGTTGAATTTTTATAGTATAGTAGTAATTTATTTGAATTTGGCACTCTGCATTTTCACTGGATGTTGGCCAGGTGGGACGCTACCATCCCACATATCCCAGAGAGGTTTTAAACAGGTTGGAAATTTCCAGAAAATGATGTCATGCCATTAGAAGCTTCTTATAGGCTAATTGACATCATTTGAGTCAATTGGGGGTGTACCTGTGGATGTATTTCAAGGCCTACCTTCAAACTCAGTTCATCTTTGCTTTATATCATGGGAAAATCAAAAGAAATCGGCCAAGACCTCAGAAAAACATTGTAGACCTCCACAGGTCTGGTTCATCCTTGGGAGCAATTTCCAAATGTCTGAAGGTATCACGTTCATCTCTACAAACAATAGTACTCAAGTATAAACACCATGGGACTACGCAGCCGTCATACCGCTCAGAAAGGAGATGCATTCTGTCTCCTAGAAATTAACGTACTTTGGTACGAAAAGTGCAAATCAATCCCAGAACAACAGCAAAGGACATTGTGAAGATGCTGGAGGAAACAGGTACAAAAGTATCTATATCCACAGTAAAGCGAGTCCTATATCGGCATAACCTGAAAGGCCGCTCAGCAAGGAAGAAGCCACTGCTCCAAAACCGTCATAAAAAAGCCTGACTAGAACTGCACATGGGGACAAAGATCATACTTTTTGGAGAAATGTCCTCTGATCTGATGAAACAAAAATAGAATTGTTTGGCCATAATGACCATCGTTATGTTTGGAGGAAAAAGGGTGAGGCTTGCAAGCCGAAGAATACCATCCCAACCGTGAAGCACGGGGGTGGCAGCATCATGTTGTGGGGTTACTTTGCTGCAGGAGGGACTGGTGCACTTCACAAAATAGATGGCATCATGAGGGTGGAAAATTAGGTGGATATATTGAAGCAACATCTCAAGACATCAGTCATGAAGTTAAAGCTTGGTCACAAATGGGTCTTCCAAATGGACAATGACCCCAAGCATACTTCCAAAGTTGTGGCAAAATGGCTTAAGGACAACAAAGTCAAGGTATTGGAGTGGCCATTACAAAGCCCTGACCCCAGCCTATAGAAAATGTGTGGGCAGAACTGAAAAAAGCGTGTGCAAGCAAGGAGGCCTACAAACCTGACTCAGTGACACCAGCACTGTCAGGAGGAATGGGCTAGAATTCACCCAACATATTGTGGGAAGCTTGTTGAAGGCTACCCAAAATGTTTGACCCAAGTTTAGCAATATAAAGGCAATGCTATCAAATTCTAATTGAGTGTATGTAAACTTCTGACCCACTGGGAATGTAATTTTTTTGTTTTACTAGGCAAGTCAGTTAAGAACAAATTCTTATTTTCAATGACGGCCTAGGAACAGTGGGTTAACTGCCTGTTCATGGGCAGAACAACAGATTTGTACCTTGTCAGCTCGGTGGATTTGAACTTGCAACCTTTTGATTACTAGTCCAACACTCTAACCACTAGGCTACCCTGCCGTAATGAAAGAAATAAAAGCTGAAATAAATAATTCTCTCTACTATTATTCTGACATTTCACATTCTTAAAATGATGTGGTGATCCTAACTGACCTAAGACAGGGAATTGTTACTAGGATTAAATGTCAGGAATTGTGATGAACTGAGATTAAATGTATTTGGCTAAGGTAAATAAACTTCTGATTTGAACTGTATCTACGAATAAGGCTAGGGCACTAGAACAGTCTGCAGCACCCGGCCTCACCCTACTAGAATCAGAGGTCAAATGTCTATTGTTTGCTGACGATCTGGTGCTTCTGTCACCAACCAAGGAGGGCCTACAGCAGCACCTAGATCTTCTGCACGGATTCGGCCAGACCTGGGCCCTGACAGTAAATCTCAGTGAGACCAAAATAATGGTGTTCCAAAAAAGGTCCAGTTGCCAGGACCACAAATGCAAATTCCATCTAAACATCTTTGCCCGGGAGCACAGAAAATACTACACATACCTTGGCCTAAACCTCAGCACCACAAAGCTGTGAACGATCTGAGAGACAAGGTAAGTAGATCCTTCTATGCCATCAAAACATTTGGCTCATTTGGTTCTGACAAAAAATACTTGAATCAGTTATAGAACCCATTGCCCTCTATGGTTGTGAGGTCTGGGGTCCGTTCACCAACCAAGAATTCACAAAATGGGACAAACACCAAATTAAGAGTCTGCATGCTGAATTCTGCAAAAACACCAAATAATGTGTGCAGAACAGAATTGGGCAGATACCCGCAAATTATCAAATTTCATAAAAGCTGTTAAATTTTACAACCACCTAAAAAGAAGCAATTCCCAAACCGTCCACAACAAAGCCGTCACCTACAGAGAGATGAACCCGGAGAAGAGCCCCCTAAGCAAGCTGGTCCTGGGGCTCTGTTCACAAACACAGAGAGATGAACCTGGAGAAGAGTCCCCTAAGCAAGCTCGTCCTGGGGCTCTGTTCACAAACACACACCTACAGAGAGATGAACCTGGAGAAGAGTCCCTAAGCAAGCTGGTGCTGGGGCTCTGTTCACAAACACAAACGCACCCTACAGAGAGATGAACCTGGAGAAGAGTCCCCTAAGCAAGCTGGTCCTGGGGCTCTGTTCACAAACACAGAGAGATGAACCTGGAGAAGAGTCCCCTAAGCAAGCTCGTCCTGGGGCTCTGTTCACAAACACAAACACACCCTACAGAGCCATCACCTACAGAGAGATGAACCTGGAGAAGAGTCCCTTAAGCAAGCTGGTCCTGGGGCTCTGTTCACAAACACAAACACACCCTACAGAGCCATCACCTACAGAGAGATGAACCTGGAGAAGAGTCCCCTAAGCAAGCTGGTCCTGGGGCTCTGTTCACAAACACACCCTACAGAGAGATGAACCTGGAGAAGAGTCCCCTAAGCAAGCTGGTCCTGGGGCTCTGTTCACAAACACAAACACACCCTACAGAGAGATGAACCTGGAGAAGAGTCCCCTAAGCAAGCTGGTCCTGGGGCTCTGTTCACAAACACAAACACACCCTACAGAGAGATGAACCTGGAGAAGAGTCCCCTAAGCAAGCTGGTCCTGGGGCTCTGTTCACAAACACAAACACACCCTACAGAGAGATGAACCTGGAGAAGAGTCCCCTAAGCAAGCTGGTCCTGGGGCTCTGTTCACAGACACACCCTACAGAGAGATGAACCTGGAGAAGAGTCCCCTAAGCAAGCTGGTGCTGGGGCTCTGTTCACAAACACAAACACACCCTACAATTAGACCCAACCAAATCATGAGAAAACAAAAAGATAATTACTTGACACATTGGAAAGAATTAACAAAAAAACAGAGACAACGAGAATGCTATTTGGCCCTAAACAGAGAGTACGAAAGTACATTTGAAAACAAACCCAATTTTGATAAACTCCCATATCTACTGGGTGAAATACCACAGTGTTCCATCACAGCAGCAAGATTTGTGGCCTGTTGCCACAAGAAAAGGGCAACCAGTGAAGAACACACACCATTGTAAATACAACCCATATTTATGTTTATTCATCTTCACTTTTGTACTTTAACTATTTGCATATGTATACACTGTATGTAGACGTAACATTTCCAAATCAAGTGACATATTAACATATGTTTCACATGACAGTAAATCCCTTAAATTGAAATTGAATTGAGAGGGAGATATGGCGAGAGGAAGAGTGGGAGAGAGGAAGAGAGGGAGAGAGGGATAAAGATAAGAGGTAAAAGAAAGACTATGAAAATATGGAAAAAACAATTCAGCTTACACTTGGCCTGAAGGTCATAAGATGACATGACGTGACATAACGAGAGAGAAGGAAAGAGGATGGAAAGAGTGGAGCTAATCACACATCAAGAGAGACAGTAAGAAAGAGAGGTGGAGTAAAATAAGGAGAGAATGTAGAGAGGGATTGAAAAAGAAAGGACGAGAGAAAGAGACTAGAGAAATAAAGGACTAGAGAAAGAGACTAGAGAAAGACAGGACTAGAGAAAGACAGGACTAGAGAAAGAGACTAGAGAAATAAAGGACTAGAGAAAGAGACTAGAGAAATAAAGGACTAGAGAAAGAGACTAGAAAAAGAGGGCTACTCACGGGGTCTCCAGCATGACGCGACACACACAGGCCATGGTGCTCAGACAGTCTGTGGTGTCTTCAATGGGTAAGGTCTTATTCTGTAACACAGACAGCAGGTGGAGACAGAGAGTAAATACCAGCAATGGCCCCTGGAGGGAGACAGAGAGTAAATACCTACACTGGCCCCTGGAGGGAGACAGAGAGTAAATACCTACGCTGGCCCCTGGAGAGAGACAGAGTAAATACCTACGCTGGCCCCTGGAGAGAGACAGAGTAAATACCTACGCTGGCCCCTGGAGAGAGACAGAGTAAATACCAGCACTGGCCTCTGGAGGGAGACAGAGAGTAAATACCAGGCTTGGGGTGTGGTGAGGCTAGTATAGGGTGACTTGGGGTGTGGTGAGGCTAGTATAGGGTGACTTGGGGTGTGGTGAGGCTAGTATAGGGTGACTTGGGGTGTGGTGAGGCTAGTATAGGGTGACTTGGGGTGTGGTGAGGCTAGTATAGGGTGACTTGGGGTGTGGTGATGCTAGTATAAGGTGAAGACTCATCTCTTCAGTACGTCCTATGATTGAGTGTAGTCTGGCCCAGGATTGTGAAGGTGAACAGAAAGGCACTGGAGCAACAAACCGCCCTTGCTGTCTCTGCCTGGCCGGTTCCCCTTTTTCCACTGGGATTCTCTGCCTCTAACCCTATTACAGGAGCTGAGACACTGGCTTCCTGGTGCTCTTCCTTGCCGTCCCTAGGACGGGTGCGTCACTTGAGTGGGTTGAGTCACTGATGTGGTCTTCCTGTCTGGGTTGGCGCCCCCCCTTGGGTTGTGCCGTGGCGGAGATCTTTGTGGGCTATACTCGGCCTTGTCTCAGGATGGTAAGTTGGTGGTTGAAGATATCCCTCTAGTGGTGTGGGGGCTGTGCTTTGGCAAAGTGGGTGGGGTTATATCCTGCCTGTTTGGCCCTGTTTGGGGGTATCATCGGATGGGGCCACAGTGTCTCCTGACCCCTCCTGTCTCAGCCTCCAGTATTTATGCTGCAGTAGTTTATGTGTCGAGGGGCTAGGGCAAGTCTGTTATTTCTGGAGTACTTCTCCTGTCTTATCCGGTGTCCTGTGTGAATTTAAGTATGCTCTCTCTAATTCTCTCTTTCTTTCTCTCTCTCTCGGAGTACCTGAGCCCTAGGAACATGCCTCAGGACTACCTGGCCTGATGACTCCTTGTTGTCCCTAGTCCACCTGGCCGTGCTGCTGCTCCACTTTCAACTGTTCTACCTGCGGCTATGGAACCCTGACATATTCACTCTGATTACTATTATTTGACCATGCTGGTCATCTTTGAACACCTTGGCCATGTTCTGTTATAATCGCCACCCAGCACAGCCCTTTTTTTTTACTAGGCAAGTCAGTTAAGAACATATTCGTATTTGGCCATTCTAGGGAGTTTTTCCAAGCCACCGTGCTTCTACACCTGCATTGATTGCTGTTTGGGGTGTTAGGCTGGGTTTCTGTACAGCACTTTGTGACATTAGCTGATGTAAGAAGGGCTATATAAATACATTTGATTTGATTTGACTTGGGTTGGTAGCTTTCGTAAAGACTAGTATTGGCTCTTGTGAAGGGGTCAGGAGTTGGCGCTAGTTGTCGTTAAGAACCAGAGGGAGGGGTGTGATGGGGGAAGGAGGTAGGGACTAGAACAGGGGTCGTTACCTCTGACACAAACTTGGTGGTGGCGTTACTCAGGGTCTTCAGCATGGGCGTGGCCTCGGCGTAGAACAGAGACATGCGATTGGCCATCTCATTGTTCACCTCGTTCTCTGCCTCCAACTGCAGCAGAGGGAGATGGTTTTGAACAAGGCAACATTTGCATATTTGGCACAGGATTCCACTTTAACTGTTGTGAATTATTAAGTAATCTAATGTGTCATTCAATGCTTTTCCTGTTTGCAATTCATTAAAGTAAACACTGCGGTGATGAGTAAACACTGTACTATGTGGTGATGAGTAAACACTGTGGTGGTGAGTAAACACTGTGGTGATGAGTGAACACTGTACTATATGGTGATGAGTAAACACTGTGGTGATGAGTAAACACTGTACTATGTGGTGATGAGTAAACACTGTGGTGATGAGTAAACACTGTACTATGTGGTGATGAGTAAACACTGTACTATGTGGTGATGAGTAAACACTGTGGTAATGAGTAAACACTGTGGTAATGAGTAAACACTGTGTTGATGAGTGAACCCTGTACTATGTGGTGATGAGTAAACACTGTGGTGATGAGTAAACACTGTGGTGATGAGTAAACACTGTGGTGATGAGTAAACACTGTGGTGATGAGTAAACACTGTACTATGTGGTGATGAGTAAACACTGTGGTGATGAGTAAACACTGTGGTGATGAGAAAACACTGTGGTGATGAGTAAACACTGTGGTGATGAGTAAACACTGTGGTGATGAGTAAACACTGTACTTTGTGGTGATGAGTAAACACTGTGGTGATGAGAAAACACTGTGGTGATGAGTAAACACTGTACTATGTGGTGATGAGAACACTGTGGTGATGAGTAAACACTGTGGTGATGAGTAAACACTGTGGTGATGAGTAAACACTGTACTATGTGTTGATGAGTGAACACTGTACTATGTGGTGATGAGTAAACACTGTGGTGATGAGTAAACACTGTGGTGATGAGTAAACACTGTGGTGATGAGTAAACACTGTGGTGATGAGTAAACACTGTACTATGTGGTGATGAGTAAACACTGTGGTGATGAGTAAACACTGTGTTGATGAGTAAACACTGTACTATGTGGTGATGAGTAAACACTGTGGTGATGAGTAAACACTGTACTATGTGGTGATGAGAAAACACTGTACTATGTGGTGATGAGTAAACACTGTGGTGATGAGAAAACACTGAGGTGATGAGTAAACACTGTTGATGAGTAAACACTGTCTTGATGAGTAAACACTGTACTATGTGGTGATGAGTAAACACTGTGGTGATGAGTAAACACTGTTGATGAGTAAACACTGTGTTGATGAGTAAACACTGTACTATGTGGTGATGAGTAAACACTGTGGTGATGAGTAAACACTGTTGATGAGTAAACACTGTGGTGATGAGTAAACACTGTGGTGATGAGTAAACACTGTACTATGTGTTGATGAGTGAACACTGTACTATGTGGTGATGAGTAAACACTGTGGTGATGAGTAAACACTGTGGTGATGAGTAAACACGGTGGTGATGAGTAAACACTGTACTATGTGGTGATGAGTAAACACTGTGGTGATGAGTAAACACTGTGGTGATGAGTAAACACTGTACTATGTGGTGATGAGTAAACACTGTGGTGATGAGTAAACACTGTGTTGATGAGTAAACACTGTGGTGATGAGTAAACACTGTTGATGAGTAAACACTGTGTTGATGAGTAAACACTGTACTATGTGGTGATGAGTAAACACTGTGTTGATTAGTAAACACTGTGGTCATGAGTAAACACTGTGGTGATGAGTAAACACTGTGGTGATGAGTAAACACTGGTGATGAGTAAACACTGTACTATGTGGTGGTGAGTAAACACTGTACTATGTGGTGGTGAGTAAACACTGTACTATGTGGTGGTGAGTAAACACTGTGGTGACGAGTAAACACTGTGGTGGTGAGTAAACACTGTGGTGGTGAGTAAACACTGTGGTGGTGAGTAAACACTGTGGTGACGAGTAAACACTGTAGTGATGAGTAAACACTGTTGATGAGTAAACACTGTGGTGATGAGTAAACACTGTACTATGTGGTGATGAGTAAACACTGTGGTGATGAGTAAACACTGAGGTGATGAGTAAACACTGAGGTGATGAGTAAACACTGTTGATGAGTAAACACTGTTGATGAGTAAACACTGTGTTGATGAGTAAACACTGTGTTGATGAGTAAACACTGTACTATGTGGTGATGAGTAAACACTGTGTTGATTAGTAAACACTGTGGTGGCGAGTAAACACTGTGGTGGTGAGTAAACACTGTGGTGGTGAGTAAACACTGTGGTGGTGAGTAAACACTGTGATGATGAGTAAACATTGTGGTGACGAGTAAACACTGTGGTGGTGAGTAAACACTGTGGTGATGAGTAAACACTGTGGTGATGAGTAAACACTGTAGTGATGAGTAAACACTGTTGATGAGTAAACACGGTACTATGTGGTGATGAGTAAACACTGTGGTGATGAGTAAACACTGTGGTGATGAGTAAACACTGTGGTGATGAGTAAACACTGAGGTGATGAGTAAACACTGGTGATGAGTAAACACTGTGTTGATGAGTAAACACTGTGTTGATGAGTAAACACTGTACTATGTGGTGATGAGTAAACACTGTGTTGATTAGTAAACACTGTGGTGATGAGTAAACACTGTGGTGATGAGTAAACACTGGTGATGAGTAAACACTGTACTATGTGGTGGTGAGTAAACACTGTACTATGTGGTGGTGAGTAAACACTGTGGTGGTGAGTAAACACTGTGGTGGTGAGTAAACACTGTGGTGATGAGTAAACACTTTGGTGACGAGTAAACACTGTGGTGGTGAGTAAACACTGTGGTGACGAGTAAACACTGTGGTGGTGAGTAAACACTGTGGTGACGAGTAAACACTGTGGTGATGAGTAAACACTGTAGTGATGACTAAACATTGTACTATATGGTGATGAGTAAACACTGTGGTGATGAGTAAACACTGTGGTGATGAGTAAACACTGTGTTGATGAGTAAACACTGTGTTGATGAGTAAACACTGTGTTGATGAGTAAACACTGTGTTGATGAGTAAACACTGTGTTGATGAGTAAACACTGTGGTGATGAGTAAACACTGTGGTGATGAGTAAACACTGTACTATGTGGTGATGAGTAAACACTGTGGTGATGAGTAAACACTGTACTTTGTGGTGATGAGTAAACACTGTACTATGTGGTGATGAGTAAACACTGTACTATGTGGTGATGAGTAAACACTGTACTTTGTGGTGATGAGTAAACACTGTACTATGTGGTGATGAGTAAACACTGTTGATGAGTAAACACTGAGGTGATGAGTAAACACTGTGTTGATGAGTAAACACTGTACTATGTGGTGATGAGTAAACACTGTGGTGATGAGTAAACACTGAGGTGATGAGTAAACACTGAGGTGATGAGTAAACACTGTTGATGAGTAAACACTGTTGATGAGTAAACACTGTGTTGATGAGTAAACACTGTGTTGATGAGTAAACACTGTACTATGTGGTGATGAGTAAACACTGTGGTGATGAGTAAACACTGAGGTGATGAGTAAACACTGTTGATGAGTAAACACTGTGTTGATTAGTAAACACTGTTGATGAGTAAACACTGTGTTGATGAGTAAACACTGTACTATGTGGTGATGAGTAAACACTGTGGTGATGAGTAAACACTGAGGTGATGAGTAAACACTGTTGATGAGTAAACACTGTGTTGATTAGTAAACACTGTGTTGATGAGTAAACACTGTGGTGATGAGTAAACACTGTGGTGATGAGTAAACACTGTGGTGATGAGTAAACACTGTACTATGTGGTGATGAGTAAACACTGTACTATGTGGTGGTGAGTAAACACTGTGGTGGTGAGTAAACACTGTGGTGGTGAGTAAACACTGTGGTGATGAGTAAACACTGTGGTGGTGAGTAAACACTGTGGTGACGAGTAAAGACTGTACTATGTGGTGGTGAGTAAACACTGTGGTGATGAGAAAACACTGTGGTGATGAGTAAACACTGTACTATGTGGTGATGAGTAAACACTGTGTTGATGAGTAAACACTGTTGATGAGTGAATATTGTACTATGTGGTGATGAGTAAACACTGTGGTGATGAGTAAACACTGTGGTGATGAGTAAAGACTGTACTATGTGGTGATGAGTAAACACTGTGGTGATGAGTAAACACTGTGGTGATGAGTAAACACTGTGGTGATGAGTAAACACTGTGGTGATGAGTAAACACTGTGGTGATGAGTAAACACTGTACTATGTGGTGATGAGTAAACACTGTGTTGATGAGTAAACACTGTTGATGAGTGAATATTGTACTATGTGGTGATGAGTAAACACTGTGGTGATGAGTAAACACTGTGGTGATGAGTAAACACTGTACTATGTGGTGATGAGTAAACACTGTGGTGATGAGTAAACACTGTGGTGATGAGTAAACACTGTGGTGATGAGTAAACACTGTGGTGATGAGTAAACACTGTACTATGTGGTGATGAGTAAACACTGTGTTGATGAGTAAACACTGTTGATGAGTGAACACTGTACTATGTGGTGGTTAGTAAACACTGTGTTGATGAGTAAACACTGTGGTGGTGAGTAAACACTGTGGTGATGAGTAAACACTGTGGTGATGAGTAAACACTGTGTGATGAGTAAACACTGTGGTGATGAGTAAACACTGTGGTGATGAGTAAACACTGAGGTGATGAGTAAACACTGGTGATGAGTAAACACTGTGTTGATGAGTAAACACTGTGTTGATGAGTAAACACTGTACTATGTGGTGATGAGTAAACACTGTGTTGATTAGTAAACACTGTGGTGATGAGTAAACACTGTGGTGATGAGTAAACACTGGTGATGAGTAAACACTGTACTATGTGGTGGTGAGTAAACACTGTACTATGTGGTGGTGAGTAAACACTGTGGTGGTGAGTAAACACTGTGGTGGTGAGTAAACACTGTGGTGATGAGTAAACACTGTGGTGACGAGTAAACACTGTGGTGGTGAGTAAACACTGTGGTGACGAGTAAACACTGTGGTGATGAGTAAACACTGTGGTGACGAGTAAACACTGTGGTGATGAGTAAACACTGTAGTGATGACTAAACATTGTACTATATGGTGATGAGTAAACACTGTGGTGATGAGTAAACACTGTGGTGATGAGTAAACACTGTGTTGATGAGTAAACACTGTGTTGATGAGTAAACACTGTGTTGATGAGTAAACACTGTGTTGATGAGTAAACACTGTGTTGATGAGTAAACACTGTGGTGATGAGTAAACACTGTGGTGATGAGTAAACACTGTACTATGTGGTGATGAGTAAACACTGTGGTGATGAGTAAACACTACTATGTGGTGATGAGTAAACACTACTATGTGGTGATGAGTAAACACTGTACTATGTGGTGATGAGTAAACACTGTACTATGTGGTGATGAGTAAACACTGTACTATGTGGTGATAAGTAAACACTGTGATGATGAGAAAACACGGAGGTAATGAGTAAACACTGTGTTGATGAGTAAACACGGTACTATGTGGTGATGAGTACACACTGTGGTGATGAGTAAACACTGAGGTGATGAGTAAACACTGAGGTGATGAGTAAACACTGAGGTGATGAGTAAACACTGTGTTGATGAGTAAACACTGTGTTGATGAGTAAACACTGTGTTGATGAGTAAACACTGTACTATGTGGTGATGAGTAAACACTGTGGTGATGAGTAAACACTGAGGTGATGAGTAAACACTGTTGATGAGTAAACACTGTGTTGATTAGTAAACACTGTTGATGAGTAAACACTGTGTTGATGAGTAAACACTGTACTATGTGGTGATGAGTAAACACTGTGGTGATGAGTAAACACTGAGGTGATGAGTAAACACTGTTGATGAGTAAACACTGTGTTGATTAGTAAACACTGTGTTGATGAGTAAACACTGTGGTGATGAGTAAACACTGTGGTGCTGAGTAAACACTGTGGTGATGAGTAAACACTGTACTATGTGGTGATGAGTAAACACTGTACTATGTGGTGGTGAGTAAACACTGTGGTGGTGAGTAAACACTGTGGTGGTGAGTAAACACTGTGGTGATGAGTAAACACTGTGGTGATGAGTAAACACTGTGGTGACGAGTAAAGACTGTACTATGTGGTGGTGAGTAAACACTGTGGTGATGAGAAAACACTGTGGTGATGAGTAAACACTGTACTATGTGGTGATGAGTAAACACTGTGTTGATGAGTAAACACTGTTGATGAGTGAATATTGTACTATGTGGTGATGAGTAAACACTGTGGTGATGAGTAAACACTGTGGTGATGAGTAAAGACTGTACTATGTGGTGATGAGTAAACACTGTGGTGATGAGTAAACACTGTGGTGATGAGTAAACACTGTGGTGATGAGTAAACACTGTGGTGATGAGTAAACACTGTGTGATGAGTAAACACTGTACTATGTGGTGATGAGTAAACACTGTGTTGATGAGTAAACACTGTTGATGAGTGAATATTGTACTATGTGGTGATGAGTAAACACTGTGGTGATGAGTAAAAACTGTGGTGATGAATAAACACTGTACTATGTGGTGATGAGTAAACACTGTGGTGATGAGTAAACACTGTGGTGATGAGTAAACACTGTGGTGATGAGTAAACACTGTGGTGATGAGTAAACACTGTACTATGTAGTGATGAGTAAACACTGTGGTGATGAGTAAACACTGTTGATGAGTGAACACTGTACTATGTGGTGGTTAGTAAACACTGTGTTGATGAGTAAACACTGTGGTGGTGAGTAAACACTGTGGTGGTGAGTAAACACTGTGGTGATGAGTAAACACTGTGTGATGAGTAAACACTGTGGTGATTAGTAAACACTTTGGTGATGAGTAAACACTGTACTATGTGGTGGTGAGTAAACACTGTACTATGTGGTGGTGAGTAAACACTGTACTATGTGGTGGTGAGTAAACACTGTGGTGATGAGTAAACACTGTGTGATGAGTAAACACTGTGGTGATGAGTAAACACTGTGGTGATGAGTAAACACTGCAGTGATGAGTAAACACTGTACTTTGTGGTGATGAGTAAACACTGTGGTGATGAGAAAACACTGTGGTGATGAGTAAACACTGTACTATGTGGTGATGAGTAAACACTGTACTTTGTGGTGATGAGTAAACACTGTGGTGATGAGTAAACACTGTGGTGATGAGTAAACACTGTACTATGTGTTGATGAGTGAACACTGTACTATGTGGTGATGAGTAAACACTGTGGTGATGAGTAAACACTGTGGTGATGAGTAAACACTGTACTGTGTGTTGATGAGTAAACACTGTACTATGTGGTGATGAGTAAACACTGTGGTGATGAGTAAACACGGTGGTGATGAGTAAACACTGTACTATGTGGTGATGAGTAAACACTGTGGTGATGAGTAAACACTTTACTATGTGGTGATGAGTAAACACTGTGGTGATGAGTAAACACTGTACTATGTGGTGATGAGTAAACACTGGTGATGAGAAAACACTGAGGTGATGAGTAAACACTGTTGATGAGTAAACACTGTGTTGATGAGTAAACACTGTACTATGTGGTGATGAGTAAACACTGAGGTGATGAGTAAACACTGTGTTGATGAGTAAACACTGTGTTGATGAGTAAACACTGTGTTGATGAGTAAACACTGTGTTGATGAGTAAACACTGTGGTGATGAGTAAACACTGTGGTGATGAGTAAACACTGTACTATGTGGTGATGAGTAAACACTGTGGTGATGAGTAAACACTGTACTATGTGGTGATGAGTAAACACTGAGGCGATGAGTAAACACTGTTGATGAGTAAACACTGTGTTGATGAGTAAACACTGTACTATGTGGTGATGAGTAAACACTGAGGTGATGAGTAAACACTGAGGTGATGAGTAAACACTGTTGATGAGTAAACACTGTGTTGATGAGTAAACACTGTGTTGATGAGTAAACACTGTACTATGTGGTGATGAGTAAACACTGTACTATGTGGTGATGAGTAAACACTGTACTATGTGGTGATAAGTAAACACTGTGATGATGAGAAAACACTGAGGTAATGAGTAAACACTGTGTTGATGAGTAAACACTGTACTATGTGGTGATGAGTACACACTGTGGTGATGAGTAAACACTGTGGTGATGAGTAAACACTGTTGATGAGTAAACACTGTGTTGATGAGTAAACACTGTGTTGATTAGTAAACACTGTGTGATGAGTAAACACTGTGGTGATTAGTAAACACTTTGGTGATGAGTAAACACTGTACTATGTGGTGGTGAGTAAACACTGTACTATGTGGTGGTGAGTAAACACCGTCGTGGTGAGTAAACACTGAGGTGATGAGTAAACACTGTGGTGATGAGTAAACACTGTGGTGATGAGTAAACACTGTGGTGACGAGTAAACACTGTGGTGACGAGTAAACACTGTGGTGACGAGTAAACTCTGTACTATGTGGTGATGAGTAAACACTGTGTTAATGAGTAAACACTGTTGATGAGTGAACACTGTACTATGTGGTGGTGAGTAAACACTGTGGTGATGAGTAAACACTGGTGATGAGTAAACACTGTACTATGTGGTGATGAGTAAACACTGTGTTGATGAGTAAACACTGTGGTGACGAGTAAAGACTGTACTATGTGGTGGTGAGTAAACACTGTGGTGATGAGTAAACACTGTGGTGATGAGAAAACACTGTGGTGATGAGTAAAGACTGTACTATGTGGTGATGAGTAAACACTGTGGTGATGAGTAAACACTGTTGATGAGTGAACACTGTACTATGTGGTGGTGAGTAAACACTGTGTTGATGACTAAACACTGTGGTGATGAGTAAACACTGTACTATGTGGTGATGAGAAAACACTGTGGTGATGAGTAAACACTGTGGTGATGAGTAAACACTGTACTATGTGTTGATGAGTGAACACTGTACTATGTGGTGATGAGTAAACACTGTGGTGATGAGTAAACACTGTACTATGTGTTGATGAGTGAACACTGTACTATGTGGTGATGAGTAAACACTGTGGTGATGAGTAAACACGGTGGTGATGAGTAAACACTGTACTATGTGGTGATGAGTAAACACTGTGGTGATGAGTAAACACTTTACTATGTGGTGATGAGTAAACACTGTGGTGATGAGTAAACACTGTACTATGTGGTGATGAGTAAACACTGTGGTGATGAGTAAACACTGAGGTGATGAGTAAACACTGTGTTGATGAGTAAACACTGTGTTGATGAGTAAACACTGTGTTGATGAGTAAACACTGTGTTGATGAGTAAACACTGTGGTGATGAGTAAACACTGTGGTGATGAGTAAACACTGTGGTGATGAGTAAACACTGTACTATGTGGTGATGAGTAAACACTGTGGTGATGAGTAAACACTGTACTATGTGGTGATGAGTAAACACTGTGGTGATGAGTAAACACTGTACTATGTGGTGATGAGAAAACACTGGTGATGAGAAAACACTGAGGTGATGAGTAAACACTGTTGATGAGTAAACACTGTGTTGATGAGTAAACACTGTACTATGTGGTGATGAGTAAACACTGAGGTGATGAGTAAACACTGTACTATGTGGTGATGAGTAAACACTGTGGTGATGAGTAAACACTGTACTATGTGGTGATGAGTAAACACTGTGGTGATGAGAAAACACTGAGGTGATGAGTAAACACTGTTGATGAGTAAACACTGTGATGATGAGTAAACACTGTGATGATGAGTAAACACTGTGTTGATGAGTGAACACTGAGGTGATGAGTAAACACTGTTGATGAGTAAACACTGTGATGATGAGTAAACACTGTGTTGATGAGTAAACACTGTACTATGTGGTGATGAGTAAACACTGTGTTGATTAGTAAACACTGTGTTGATTAGTAAACACTGTGGTGATGAGTAAACACTGTGGTGATGAGTAAACACTGTGGTGATGAGTAAACACTGTACTATGTGGTGGTGAGTAAGCACTGTACTATGTGGTGGTGAGTAAACACTGTGGTGGTGAGTAAACACTGTGGTGATGAGTAAACACTGTGGTGATGAGTAAACATTGTGGTGGTGAGTAAACACTGTGGTGACGAGTAAACACTGTGGTGGTGAGTAAACACTGTGGTGGTGAGTAAACACTGTGGTGGTGAGTAAACACTGTGGTGACGAGTAAACACTGTGGTGGTGAGTAAACACTGTGGTGACGAGTAAACACTGTACTATGTGGTGATGAGTAAACACTGTGTTGATGAGTAAACACTGTTGATGAGTGAACACTGTACTATGTGGTGGTGAGTAAACACTGTGGTGATGAGTAAACACTGTGGTGATGAGTAAACACTGTACTATGTGGTGATGAGTAAACACTGTGGTGATGAGTAAACACTGTGGTGATGAGTAAACACTGTACTATGTGGTGATGAGTAAACACTGTGGTGATGAGTAAACACTGTGGTGATGAGTAAACACTGTGGTGATGAGTAAACACTGTGGTGATGAGTAAAGACTGTACTATGTGGTGGTGAGTAAACACTGTGGTGATGAGTAAACACTGTGGTGATGAGAAAACACTGTGGTGATGAGTAAAGACTGTACTATGTGGTGATGAGTAAACACTGTGGTGATGAGTAAACACTGTACTATGTGGTGGTGAGTAAACACTGTGGTGATGAGTAAACACTGTGGTGATGAGTAAACACTGTGGTGATGAGTAAACACTGTGGTGATGAGTAAACACTGTACTATGTGTTGATGAGTAAACACTCTGGTGATGAGTAGCTTTTATCTTTTTCACATGTGACTATGGTAACAGTTTGTATTGAACACTGTTACCCTAGCAACTGCCTGACAGATTAGCCAAGTGATCCAGGTTAAGGCCTGGATTACCTGCTGGTTGTTCAGCCTGTTTCTACTGATGGTCTTACCTGCTGGTTGTTCAGCCTGTTTCTACTGATGGTCTTACCTGCTGGTTGTTCAGCCTGTTTCTACTGATGATCTTACCTGCTGGTTGTTCAGCCTGTTTCTACTGATGGTCTTACCTGCTGGTTGTTCTGCCTGTTTCTACTGATGATCTTACCTGCTGGTTGTTCAGCCTGTTTCTACTGATGGTCTTACCTGCTGGTTGTTCAGCCTGTTTCTACTGATGGTCTTACCTGCTGGTTGTTCAGCCTGTTTCTACTGATGGTCTTACCTGCTGGTTGTTCAGCCTGTTTCTACTGATGGTCTTACCTGCTGGTTGTTCTGCCTGTTTCTACCTATGATCTTACCTGCTGGTTGTTCAGCCTGTTTCTACTGATGGTCTTACCTGCTGGTTGTTCAGCCTGTTTCTACCTATGATCTTACCTGCTGGTTGTTCAGCCTGTTTCTACTGATGGTCTTACCTGCTGGTTGCTCAGCCTGTTTCTACTGATGGTCTTACCTGCTGGTTGTTCAGCCTATTTCTACTGATGGTCTTACCTGCTGGTTGTTCAGCTTGTTTCTACTGATGATCTTACCTGCTGGTTGTTCTGCCTGTTTCTACTAATGATCTTACCTGCTGGTTGTTCAGCCTGTTTCTACTGATGGTCTTACCTGCTGGTTGCTCAGCCTATTTCTACTGATGGTCTTACCTGCTGGTTGTTCAGCTTGTTTCTACTGATGATCTTACCTGCTGGTTGTTCTGCCTGTTTCTACTGATGATCTTACCTGCTGGTTGTTCTGCCTGTTTCTACTAATGATCTTACCTGCTGGTTGTTCTGCCTGTTTCTACCGATGATCTTACCTGCTGGTTGTTCTGCCTGTTTCTACTGATGGTCTTACCTGCTGGTTGTTCAGCCTGTTTCTACTGATGGTCTTACCTGCTGGTTGTTCAGCCTGTTTCTACTGATGGTCTTACCTGCTGGTTGTTCAGCCTGTTTCTACCTATGGTCTTACCTGCTGGTTGTTCAGCCTGTTTCTACTGATGGTCTTACCTGCTGGTTGTTCAGCCTGTTTCTACCTATGGTCTTACCTGCTGGTTGTTCAGCCTGTTTCTACTGATGGTCTTACCTGCTGGTTGTTCAGCCTGTTTCTACTGATGGTATTACCTGCTGGTTGTTCAGCCTGTTTCTACTGATGGTTCTCCTGTAGTAGCTGAAGTCATTCTGAATGGCTGGGTTTGTCATCTATAGGGGGAGGGGAAAAGGGAGGGAGGAGGAAAGGAGAGAGGGAGGGGGAAAGGAGAGAGGGCGGGGTAAAGGAGAGAGGGCGGGGGAAAGGAGAGAGGGGCGGGGGAAAGGAGAGAGGGCGGGGGAAAGGAGAGAGGGGCGGGGGAAAGGAGAGAGGGCGGGGGAAAGGAGAGAGAGGGAGGGGGAAAGGAGAGAGGGCGGGGGGGAAAGGAGAGGGGGCGGGGGAAAGGAGAGGGGGCGGGGGAAAGGAGAGAGGGCGGGGGAAAGGAGAGGGGCGGGGGAAAGGAGAGGGGGCGGGGGAAAGGAGAGGGGGCGGGGGAAAGGAGAGAGGGCGGGGGAAAGGAGAGAGGGCGGGGGAAAGGAGAGAGGGAGGGGGAAAGGAGAGGGGGCGGGGGAAAGGAGAGAGGGGCGGGGGAAAGGAGAGAGGGCGGGGTAAAGGAGAGAGGGGGGGGGAAAGGAGAGAGGGAGGGGGAAAAGAGAGAGGGAGGGGGAAAGGAGAGAGGGAGGGGGAAAGGAGAGAGGGAGGGGGAAAGGAGAGAGGGAGGGGGAAAGGAGAGAGGGCGGGGGAAAGGAGAGAGGGAGGGGGAAAGGAGAGAGGGAGGGGGAAAGGAGAGAGAGGGAGGGAGAGACGGAGAGGGAGGGAGGTTGATAAGGAGAGGAAAAGGGAGGCGGGGGAGAGAGAGGGTTAGGGAGGTGGGGGGAAATAGGAGGGGGAGGCAGGTGGGAGGGAGGGAGTGCGAGACAAAGATGGACAGTGGCTAGAATAAGTACAGTTAAAAACCAGTACTTTATACTCTTAAGATGACCTAGTGTCCCACTGAAGGACAACAGGAAGGAGAAATACTGGTCATTCACAACACAGCAGGAAGTAGAGAAAGACTGTTCATTCACAACAGGGAGGAGAGAAAGACTGGTCATTCACAACAGGAAGGAGAGAAAGACTGGTCATTCACAACAGGAAGGAGAGAAAGACTGGTCATTCACAACAGGAAGGGGAGAAAGACTGGTCATTCACAACAGGAAGTAGAGAAAGACTGGTCATTCACAACAGGAAGGAGAGAAAGACTGGTCATTCACAACAGGAAGGAGAGAGACTGGTCATTCACAACAGGAAGGAGAGAAAGACTGGTCATTCACAACAGGAAGGAGAGAAAGACTGGTCATTCACAACAGGAAGGAGAGAAAGACTGGTCATTCACAACAGGAAGGAGAGAAAGACTGGTCATTCACAACAGGAAGGAGAGAAAGACTGGTCATTCACAACAGGAAGGAGAGAGACTGGTCATTCACAACAGGAAGGAGAGAAAGACTGGTCATTCACAACAGGAAGGAGAGAAAGACTGGTTATTCACAACAGGAAGGAGAGAAAGTCAGGTCATTCACAACAGGAAGGAGAGAAAGACTGGTCATTCACAACAGGAAGGAGAGAAAGACTGGTCATTCACAACAGGAAGGAGAGAGACTGGTCATTCACAACAGGAAGGATAGAAAGACTGGTTATTCACAACAGGAAGGAGAGAGACTGGTCATTCACAACAGGAAGGAGAGAAAGACTGGTCATTCACAACAGGAAGGAGAGAAAGACTGGTCATTCACAACAGGAAGGAGAGAGACTGGTCATTCACAACAGGAAGGAGAGAGAAAGACTGGTCATTCACAACAGGAAGGAGAGAAAGACTGGTCATTCACAACAGGAAGGAGAGAGACTGGTCATTCACAACAGGAAGTAGAAGTATGTATAGGTATGTATAGTATGTATCCCTCCCTCCCTCCCTCCCTCCCTCCCTCCCTCCCTCCCTCCCTCCCTCCCTCCCTCCTCCTCCCTCCCTCCTCCTCACTTTTAGTTCGTCGAAGCTGAGGGTGAAGTGGAGTATCTCAGCGAACTGTTTGGCCAGGGCCTGTTCTCTCTCTAGGTGTTGCATGGGAGCGTAGGGAGGGCTCGTCAGCGCCTCCAACAGGCTACGCAGGGCATTTTCTACAAAGACACATGTACTTAACGTTAGTTTCATTACCATTAGTATTCAGTCAGCTGATCATGTAAGTTTTCACAAGATCTTGTGGCTCCTCAGAACTGTCTCATTGCCACATTACACACATGCGATTCATTAAAATAGTATTTTCTGCATTCCTGTGTCCTTGTCCTAATCATATCCCTTACTATGGTGTCCATTCGCATGCTATTGAACCCAGACCACGGTATAGATGCATGTAACTCTGTCCAAGTAATGTCTCAGCCTGTCCCGTGGGGACCAATCCCTTCCCTCTGAATCAATTAACTATTCAACAGCTCTTCTATAAATACAGTACTGATGTGTTTTATCTGAGACGGCCTGGATTGAAACTCCACTCTCCCTCCTCCTGCTACTAGCTCAGAGCTACTGGAGCATAGATATATAATTCATAGAAATTCCACTCTCCCTCCTCCTGCTGCTACCCCAGAGCTACTGGAGCATAGATATATAATTAATAGAAACTCCAATCTCCCTCCTCCTGCTGCTAGCTCAGAGCTACTGGAGCATAGATATATAATTCATAGAAACTCCACTCTCCCTCCTCCTGCTGCTAGCTCAGAGCTACTGGAGCATAGATATATAATTAATAGAAACTCCACTCTCCCTCCTCCTGCTGCTAGCTCAGAGCTACTGGAGCATAGATATATTTCATAGAAACTCCACTCTCCCTCCTCCTGCTGCTAGCTCAGAGCTACTGGAGCATAGATATATAATTCATAGAAATTCCACTCTCCCTCCTCCTGCTGCTAGCTCAGAGCTACTGGAGCATAGATATATAATTCATAGAAATTCCACTCTCCCTCCTCCTGCTGCTAGCTCAGAGCTACTGGAGCATAGATATATAATTAATAGAAACTCCACTCTCCCTCCTCCTGCTGCTGCTACCCCAGAGCTACTGGAGCATAGATATATAATTCATAGAAATTCCACTCTCCCTCCTCCTGCTGCTAGCTCAGAGCTACTGGAGCATAGATATATAATTAATAGAAACTCCACTCTCCCTCCTCCTGCTGCTGCTACCCCAGAGCTACTGGAGCATAGATATATAATTCATAGAAATTCCACTCTCCCTCCTCCTGCTGCTAGCTCAGAGCTACTGGAGCATAGATATATAATTAATAGAAACTCCACTCTCCCTCCTCCTGCTGCTAGCCCACTGGAGAGCTACATAGATATCCATATACTAGATAGATATATAATAAGTGTAAGTCTGCGTTACAGGAGAGGAAGATGGGGATGTGGAGGGGACTGGTGAAGGTCTGCGTTACAGGAGAGGAAGATGAGGATGTGGAGGGGACTGGTGAAGGTCTGCGTTACAGGAGAGGAAGATGAGGATGTGGAGGGGACTGGTGAAGGTCTGCGTTACAGGAGAGGAAGATGAGGATGTGGAGGGGACTGGTGAAGGTCTGCGTTACAGGAGAGGAAGATGAGGATGTGGAGGGGACTGGTGAAGGTCTGCGTTACAGGAGAGGAAGATGAGGATGTGGAGGGGACTGGTGAAGGTCTGCGTTACAGGAGAGGAAGATGAGGATGTGGAGGGGACTGGTGAAGGTCTGCGTTACAGGAGAGGAAGATGAGGATGTGGAGGGGACTGGTGAAGGTCTGCGTTTCTTCTTGTAGTCAAACATTGTGAGAGTCTAATTCGCAACTTCCTGATCCAGCTCCCCTTCACCTGGACGAGGAAGTGTTTAAAGGCACTGTGGTTAGTGTGAGAAGTGTGTAGGGTCTGTGTT
Source organism: Oncorhynchus masou masou (assembly GCF_036934945.1). Lineage (NCBI taxonomy): Eukaryota > Metazoa > Chordata > Actinopteri > Salmoniformes > Salmonidae > Oncorhynchus > Oncorhynchus masou. The sequence goes on from NC_088224.1 coordinate 6,465,809, forward strand.
TAGTGTGAGAAGTGTGTAGGGTGGTTAGTGTGAGAAGTGTGTAGGGTCTGTGGTTAGTGTGAGAAGTGTGTAGGGTCTGTGTTTAGTGTGAGAAGTGTGTAGGGTCTGTGGTTAGTGTGAGAAGTGTGTAGGGTCTGTGGTTAGTGTGAGAAGTGTGTAGGGTCTGTGTTTAGTGTGAGAAGTGTGTAGGGTCTGTGTTTAGTGTGAGAAGTGTGTAGGGTCTGTGTTTAGTGTGAGAAGTGTGTAGGGTCTGTGGTTAGTGTGAGAAGTGTGTAGGGTCTGTGTTTAGTGTGAGAAGTGTGTAGGGTCTGTGTTTAGTGTGAGAAGTGTGTAGGGTCTTTGTTTAGTGTGAGAAGTGTGTAGGGTCTGTGGTTAGTGTGAGAAGTGTGTAGGGTCTGTGGTTAGTATGAGAAGTGTGTAGGGTCTGTGTTTAGTGTGAGAAGTGTGTAGGGTCTGTGTTTAGTATGAGAAGTGTGTAGGGTCTGTGGTTAGTGTGAGAAGTGTGTAGAGTCTGTGTTTAGTGTGAGAAGTGTGTAGGGTCTGTGTTTAGTATGAGAAGTGTGTAGGGTCTGTGTTTAGTGTGAGAAGTGTGTAGGGTGGTTAGTGTGAGAAGTGTGTAGGGTCTGTGTTTAGTGTGAGAAGTGTGTAGGGTCTGTGTTTAGTGTGAGAAGTGTGTAGGGTCTGTGTTTAGTGTGAGAAGTCTGTAGGGTCTGTGGTTAGTGTGAGAAGTGTGTAGGGTGGTTAGTGTGAGAAGTGTGTAGGGTCTGTGGTTAGTATGAGAAGTGTGTAGGGTCTGTGTTTAGTGTGAGAAGTGTGTACGGTGGTCTGTGTGAGAAGTGTGTAGGGTCTGTGTTTAGTGTGAGAAGTGTGTAGGGTCTGTGTTTAGTATGAGAAGTGTGTAGGGTCTGTGGTTAGTGTGAGAAGTGTGTAGGGTCTGTGTTTAGTGTGAGAAGTCTGTAGGGTCTGTGTTTAGTGTGAGAAGTGTGTAGGGTCTGTGTTTAGTGTGAGAAGTGTGTACGGTGGTCAGTGTGAGAAGTGTGTAGGGTCTGTGTTTAGTGTGAGAAGTGTGTAGGGTCTGTGTTTAGTGTGAGAAGTGTGTAGGGTCTGTGGTTAGTGTGAGAAGTGTGTAGGGTCTGTGGTTAGTGTGAGAAGTGTGTAGGGTCTGTGGTTAGTGTGAGAAGTGTGTAGGGTCTGTGGTTAGTATGAGAAGTGTGTAGGGTCTGTGTTTAGTGTGAGAAGTGTGTAGGGTGGTTAGTGTGAGAAGTGTGTAGGGTCTGTGGTTAGTGTGAGAAGTGTGTAGGGTCTGTGTTTAGTGTGAGAAGTGTGTAGGGTCTGTGTTTAGTGTGAGAAGTGTGTAGGGTCTGTGGTTAGTGTGAGAAGTGTGTAGGGTCTGTGGTTAGTGTGAGAAGTGTGTAGGGTCTGTGTTTAGTGTGAGAAGTGTGTAGGGTCTGTGTTTAGTGTGAGAAGTGTGTAGGGTCTGTGTTTAGTGTGAGAAGTGTGTAGGGTCTGTGGTTAGTGTGAGAAGTGTGTAGGGTCTGTGGTTAGTGTGAGAAGTGTGTAGGGTCTGTGGTTAGTGTGAGAAGTGTGTAGGGTCTGTGGTTAGTGTGAGAAGTGTGTAGGGTCTGTGGTTAGTGTGAGAAGTGTGTAGGGTCTGTGTTTAGTGTGAGAAGTGTGTAGGGTCTGTGTTTAGTGTGAGAAGTGTGTAGGGTCTGTGTTTAGTGTGAGAAGTGTGTAGGGTCTGTGTTTAGTGTGAGAAGTGTGTAGGGTCTGTGGTTAGTGTGAGAAGTGTGTAGGGTCTGTGTTTAGTGTGAGAGGGAACCATATCTCTCTCTCTTTCTCTCTCTCTTTCTCTTTTTCTCTCTCTCTCCCTCCCTCTCCCCCTCTCCCTGTCTCACTCTCTCTTTCTCTCTCTCTCCCTCCCTCTCCCTCTCTCCCTTTCCCCTCCTCTCTCTTTCTCCTTCTCTCCCTCTCCCCCTCCCTCCCTCTCTCCCTTTCTCCCCCTCTCCCTGTCTCACTCTCTATCTCTGCTTGATGACCGCGTTCTGTTGTTGCCTTAGCAACTGCTGACTGCCTGCTAGGTCAGGCTACTGCAGAGGAGGAAAGAGCTGTGTGTGTGTGCATGTATGTTTGTATGTGTGTGTGTGTGTGCATGTATGTATGTGTGTGTGCATGTATGTATGTGTTTGTGTGCATGTATGTTTGTATGTGTGTGTTTGTGTGCATGTATGTTTGTATGTGTGTGTTTGTGTGCATGTATGTTTGTATGTGTGTGTTTGTGTGCATGCTTGTGTGTGTGTTTGTGTGCATGTATGTATGTGTGTGTGTGTTTGTGTGCATGTATGTTTGTATGTGTGTGTTTGTGTGCATGCTTGTGTGTGTGTGTGTGTTTGTGTGCATGTATGTATGTGTGTGTGTGTTTGTGTGCATGTATGTTTGTATGTGTGTGCATGTGTGTATGTGTGTGTATGTGTGTGCATGTATGTTTGTATGTGTGTGTTTGTGTGCATGCTTGTGTGTGTCACCCACCCAGTCGGAGGGAGAACTCGTAGAAGCGTTTGAGCTTGGCCACCAGGGGGCAGACTGCGTTCCAGGCCTTCTCCTGTAACTGCAGATCACCTGGGTTCTGGATGGCCTGGAGAAGGAGAGGAAGATGACGACAGAGGAAGAGGGAGAGAAGAAGAAGAAAGTGAGGAAGATGACGACAGAGGTAGAGGAAGAGAAGAAGAAGAAGGTGAAGAAGATGATGACAGAGGAAGAGTGAGAGAAGAAGAAGGTGAGGAAGATGACGACAGAGGAAGAGGGAGAGAATAAGAAGGTGAGGAAGATGATGACAGAGGAAGAGAAGAAGAAGGTGAGGAAGATGATGACAGAGGAAGAGGGAGAGAATAAGAAGGTGAGGAAGATGACGACAGAGGAAGAGGGAGAGAATAAGAAGGTGAGGAAGATGACGACAGAGGAAGAGGAAGAGAAGAAGAAGGTGAGGAAGATGACGACAGAGGAAGAGGGAGAGAATAAGAAGGTGAGGAAGATGACGACAGAGGAAGAGGAAGAGAAGAAGAAGGTGAGGAAGATGATGACAGAGGAAGAGGAAGAGAAGAAGAAGAAGGTGAGGAAGATAACAACAGAGGAAGAGGGAGAGAATAAGAAGAAAGTGAGGAAGATGACAACAGAGGAAGAGGAAGAGAAGAAGAAGGTGAAGAAGATGATGACAGAGGAAGAGTGAGAGAAGAAGAAGGTGAGGAAGATGACGACAGAGGAAGAGGAAGAGAAGAAGAAGGTGAGGAAGATGACGACAGAGGAAGAGAAGAAGAAGGTGAGGAAGATGACGACAGAGGAAGAGGGAGAGAAGAAGAAGGTGAGGAAGATGACGACAGAGGAAGAGGGAGAGAATAAGAAGGTGAGGAAGATGACGACAGAGGAAGAGGAAGAGAAGAAGAAGGTGAGGAAGATGACGATAGAGGAAGAGTGAGTGAAGAAGAAGAAGAAGAAGGTGAGGAAGATGACGATAGAGGAAGAAGGAGAGAAGAAGAAGGCGAGGAAGATGATGACAGAGGAAGAGGAAGAGAAGAAGAAGGTGAGGAAGATAACAACAGAGGAAGAGGGAGAGAAGAAGAAGGTGAGGAAGATGACGACAGAGGAAGAGGGAGAGAATAAGAAGAAGGTGAGGAAGTAGAGCTCTGGTCTCTGGAAACTTAGAAAACACAATCCACAATTTAGGGAAATATAGAATGTTCATCTGGAATGGAAGTATTTCTAACATTAAAGGGAATTCCTTCCTTCCGTGATCACTGATGTGACAGGACTGGATTAGTGAGAGCCATATGTTGTAGATTATCGATTACTTCAAGGTCTATGCTGTCCATAAAAAAATATCTTTGAATGGAACGTAAACTACAGCAGGAAGCTAGTACTATACTATACTGTATACTCAATACTATTACGCTATAGAGTGATCAAAGCTGAACCGCCATGCTATTCTCTTCTCAGTGGGCGTTGATACAGGAGTGGGAATTGAAGCCACTGGTTCCCTGTCTGACGTTGATAATAGCATGGTCGTGATTGTTGTGTGGTCTGTGTTTTGATGCCTGGCCAACGGCTGACCGCCAGGCAGCTTTGAAGTCTGTGATGTGAGAGAGAGACAGAGAGAGATCACAGTTGTGTGTGTGTGTGTGTGTGTGTGTGTGTGTGTGTGTTACACAGCTGAGCAAACCTTTGAACTGGACTCAACACCACCCATCCACCACACGTTAAAGACCAACGTTTGAACAGTAGAACTGTAGAACAGTGTAATGTGTGTGTCCGTGTGGCTTGTAGGCTCTCTCCTAATTAAGAGACGTACACAGCTGGTGAACAAGAGTACAATAACATGAAAAACGGGAGAAGGAATATATTCAGGTAAATGATTATTTGTGAATAGTCATTTGTGTGTATCAGCATAGCAGGCTGCCTATTGCAATTTGGTTTAATTTGTTACAGCACTTAACGGCATTAACAAATATTCATATTCTGTTTAGTCGTCGTTGTCCTCACCCCTCGATGCACACACACACCCCTCCCCTCACCTCTCGTATCTCCTGCCCCCCCCTCCTCACCTCTCGTATCACCCCTCCCCTCACCTCTCGTATCTCCTGCCCCCCCTCCCTGCACACACACACCCCTCACCTCTCGTATCTCCTGCCCCCCCCCCTCACACACCCCTCCCCCTCACCTCTCACCTCTCGTATCTCCTGCCCCCCCCTCCTCACACACCCCTCCCCCTCACCTCTCGGATCTCCTGCCCCCCCTTCCTGCACACACACACACCCCCTCCCCTCACCTCTCGTATCTTCATATCTCCTGTCCCCCCCCTCACACACACACACCCCCCCCCCTCCCCTCACCTCCTCACCTATCTCTCCTGCCCCCCCTCCCTCACACACCCCCCTCCCCTCACCTCTCGTATCTCCTGCCCCCCCACCTCACACACACCCCCTCACCTCTCGTATCTCCTGTCCCCCCCACCCTCCCCTGCATCACACACACCCCCTCCCCCTCACCTCTCGTGTCTCCTGCCCCCCCCCTCCTCACACACCCCTCCCCTCACCTCTCGTACCCCCCCCCCCCCTCCTCACACACACTCCCCCCCCCTCCCCACACCCCCTCCCCTCAGCTCTCGTATCTCCTGTCCCCCCCCCCCACACACCCCTCACCCCCTCCCCCCCCCCCTCCCTGCATCTCGTATCTCCTGCCCCCTCCTCCCCCCTCACCTCTCGTATCCCCCCCCACCCCACCCCCCTCCCCCTCACCTCTCGTATCTCCTGTCCCCCCCCCACACACACACCCCCCCCCCTCCACACACACACCCCTCCCCTCACCTCTCGTATCTCCTGTCCAGCCCCGTTGTATGACTGTAGTTCAGCCAGGATACCGTGGGCCTCCTCCAGCACAGCACTGACCTGGTTCCATACCGCCGTCTCTGCCTCCGTAGGCTGAGCATCTGGAGGAGGGAGAGGAGCATGATGGGACATGGAGTTTTGGAGGGTAGGGTTGGGGTTGAGAGTAGAGAGGAGCATTATGGGAAGTGTAATTTTGGAGAGGAGAGGAGGGACAGGGTATGTGTGGGGGATTTGGGGTTTAGGTTATAGGACAGGGTGTGTGGGGGGGGGGATTTGGGGTTTAGGTTATAGGACAAGGGGGGGGGGAATTGGGGTTTAGGTTATAGGACAGGGTGTGTGTGGGGGGAGGGGATTGGGGTTTAGGTTATAGGACAAGGGGGGGGTTGGGGTTTAGGTTATAGGGCAGGGTATGTGGGGGGGGGGTTGGGGATTGGGGTTCGGTTTATAGGACGGGTTGGGGGTGAAAGGGGAGTAAGGGGAAGGGTGTTTAGTGACCGAGGGAGGATGAGGATTGAAAGAGAATTAGGACGAAGATCTTTGCAATATAAACATATCTGTACAGTCACCACACACCGCAGAGGTCCAGGTCTTGACATGAGATGTGTGTCTGTACAGATCCTCCACTACTACAGTGGATTAGTCTGTCCTGTCCCAGAGGGGGAGGGGGGGATTAACATCTGCTACCCATGTGACCAATAACATCTGCTACCCATGTGTATGTGACCAATAACATCTGCTACCCATGTGTATGTGACCAATAACATCTGCTAACCATGTGTATGTGACCAATAACATCTGCTAACCATGTGACCAATAACATCTGCTAACCATGTGACCAATAACATCTGCTAACCATGTGACCAATAACATCTGCTAACCATGTGACCAATAACATCTGCTAACCATGTGACCAATAACATCTGCTAACCATGTGACCAATAACATCTGCTAACCATGTGACCAATAACATCTGCTAACCATGTGACCAATAACATCTGCTAACCATGTGACCAATAACATCTGCTAACCATGTGCATGTGACCAATAACATCTGCTAACCATGTGTATGTGACCAATAACATCTGCTAACCATGTGACCAATAACATCTGCTAACCATGTGCATGTGACCAATAACATCTGCTAACCATGTGACCAATATGTGACCAATAACATCTGCTAACCATGTGCATGTGACCAATAACATCTGCTAACCATGTGTATGTGACCAATAACATCTGCTAACCATGTGACCAATAACATCTGCTAACCATGTGACCAATAACATTTGCTAACCATGTGACCAATAACATATGCTAACCATGTGCATGTGACCAATAACATCTGCTAACCATGTGCATGTGACCAATAACATCTGCTAACCATGTGACCAATAACATCTGCTAACCATGTGCATGTGACCAATAACATCTGCTAACCATGTGACCAATAACATCTACTAACCATGTGCATGTGACCAATAACATCTGCTAACCGTGTGTATGTGACCAATAACATTTAGTTTGATTTGATATTTGTTCACACTTCTGTGTCACCTCTCCTTCTACGTTCGACATATTTCCTGTGAAGAGAGTTGTGTGTAAAAAGTGTCAATTTTTTTTTTGATTGTCATTAATTTCTGCATGTATGTCAGCAGACTGGTTTATTTGTTACTTGATGTTTGAGTTACATGATCTGCCCCCAGCTAAAGGTCCCCACCCCTTTTAAACGCTAAAGGTGAATTAATATAGTTGGTCTCGGTACAATCGGAATAAGCTAGTTAATCAGCTCTGTCACACACAGGAGTTAGGGACGCACGACCTAAAGCTAAAGGTCGTTGTTAAACAGCTAAAGGTCGTTGTTAAACAGCTAAAGGTCGTTGTTAAACAGCTAAAGGTCGTTGTTAAACAGCTAAAGGTCGTTGTTAAACAGCTAAAGGTCGTTGTTAAACAGCTAAAGGTCGTTGTTAAACAGCTTGGGTTGTTGTGATGTCAGTGATATTGTATCACCCCTGACTGTTGTTGTCGCTGTAGGTCTCTCTCTTTACGTCGTGTTGTGTTGTCTCTCTTGTTGTGGTGTGTGTTTTGTCCTATATTTTCATTTGATTCCTGCACGAGGCCTTCTGCCTCTTGGTAGGTTGTCATTGCAAATAAGAATTTCTTCATAACCGACTTGCCTAGTTAAATAAGGGTTAAATAAAATGTAATACAATTATGCATTGATAAAGCTTAAATTGCCTACTTTTTTTAAACACTTTTTGCATGCTTTTTATAGGGGGGGGGTTGGGATTTATATCTATAATTATATAAATTATACAATTGTATATCTCAAGGTTCTTGAAAATGTGGATGAGAAAGACCCTGGAATCCTTGATTTTGACTTTCCAATTCCTGTATGAACCGTGTTTAAAGGAAGTCCTAGACCTGTGTTGTCGCTGACTCTCAGGAAACAGTCAGGGCTCTGGGGTTGGCCAGGCCCGATTAAACCATCCCCCAGATTGAACACAACAGGAAAGGTCTGACCAATCTGCTGCATGCATGCCGGACAGCAGCTGGGCTGCACTGGAAACCAGGCTGCACTGAACCGGGCCACTGGGAACCAGGCTGCACTGAAACCAGGCTGCACTGGGAACCGGGCTGCACTGGGAACCGGGCTGCACTGGGAACCGGGCTGCACTGGGAACCAGGCTGCACTGGGAACCGGGCTGCACTGGGAACCGGGCAGCACTGGGAACCAGGCTGCACTGAAACCAGGCTGCACTGGGAACCGGGCTGCACTGGGAACCGGGCTGCACTGGGAACCGGGCTGCACTGGGAACCGGGCTGCACTGGGAACCAGGCTGCACTGAAACCGGGCTGCACTGGGAACCGGGCTGCATGGGAACCGGGCTGCACTGGGAACCGGGCTGCACTGGGAACCGGGCTGCACTGGGAACCGGGCTGCACTGAAACCAGGCTGCACTGGGAACCAGGCTGCACTGGGAACCAGGCTGCACTGAAACCAGGCTGCACTGGAAACCAGGCTGCACTGGGAACCAGGCTGCACTGGGAACCAGGCTGCACAGGGAACCAGGCTGCACTGGGAACCGGGCTGCACTGTGGTCAGAGGAAGGGGGAGAGAAAGAGAGAGAGATGGATGGATGGGACGAGATATAAGAAGAGAGAGATGGATGGATGGGACGAGATATAGGAAGAGAGAGATGGATGGATGGGACGAGATATAAGAAGAGAGAGATGGATGGATGGGATGAGATATAAGAAGAGAGAGATGGATGGATGGGATGAGATATAGGAAGAGAGAGAGAGAGAGAGAGATGGATGGATGGGACGAGATATAGGAAGAGAGATGGATGGGATGAGATATAAGAAGAGAGAGATGGATGGATGGGACGAGATATAAGAAGAGAGAGATGGATGGATGGGATGAGATATAAGAAGAGAGAGATGGATGGATGGGATGAGATATAGGAAGAGAGAGATGGATGGGACGAGATATAAGAAGAGAGAGATGGATGGATGGGATGAGATATAAGAAGAGAGAGATGGATGGATGGGACGAGATATAGGAAGAGCGAGATGGATGGATGGGATGAGATATAAGAAGAGAGAGATGGATCGATGGGATGAGATATAAGAAGAGAGAGATGGATGGATGGGATGAGATATAAGAAGAGAGATGGATGGGACGAGATATAAGAAGAGAGAGATGGATGGGACGAGATATAGGAAGAGAGAGATGGATGGATGGGACGAGATATAGGAAGAGAGAGAAAGAGAGAGATGGATGGGACGAGATATAAGAAGAGAGAGATGGATGGGATGAGATATAGGAAGAGAGAGATGAGAGAGAGAGATGGATGGGACGAGATATAGGAAGAGAGAGAAAGATCCATGGATGGGACGGATATAAGAAGAGAGAGATGGATGGGATGAGATATAGGAAGAGAGAGAGAGAGATGGATGGGACGAGAAATAGGAAGAGAGAGAGAGAGAGAGAGATGGATGGGAGAGATATAGGAAGAGAGAGAGAGAGAGAGCGAGATAGATGGGACTGATATAGGAAGAGGGAGAGAGAGAGATGGATGGATGGGACGAGATATAGGAAGAGAGAGGGATGGGATGAGATATAGGAAGAGAGAGAGATGACAGGAACAGGAAGAACAAGTAGAGACTGCAAAGAAAGATCCATATGGTGGAGAAAGAGAGGTGGAAAGAGGGGCTGTGGGAGTGGGAGAGAGAGAGAGAGAGAGAGAGGGGAGAGGAGAGGGGCACAGAGAGAGAGAGCACAGAGAGAGTGGGCACAGAGAGAGTGGGCACAGAGAGAGAGAGCACAGAGAGAGGGTGAGAGCTGTAGGGAATAGTGTTGCTTAATTCACAATACAGCATTTTCTTTGCCCTGCGTCAGCCTGACATGTTCCTATAGCATTGTCTCCCTCTACGCTTCTACATCACAGAGATCCACATTTAGAAATGGCCTTTCATATCCAGAGGAGGATTGTGGGTAGTGTGTGTGAACTGCCAAATGGAGTTCACATACATCTTCTTCTTCTTCGTCTCTCATCCAAAGGTCGTAGCCAGATCAGCTGAACAGACAAAACTAAAGCACACGTTGTCTCTCAATCACTGTACTGTAGGCTTTTTTTCTGTTGCTAATTATTATTTTTTTAATATTTTTTTGTAATTAAAAAGACATTTGTTCATACTGGTGGTCCCCTTTGGGAATCGAACCCATGGCCCTTGGAGTTGCAAGGGCAATGCTCTACCAATTGTGTGTGTGTGTGTGTGTGTGTGTGTGTGTGTGTGTCAGTCAGTGACTAAACAGGACAGGCAGGGGACAACTTATTCTGACGGCAAGAGGCGAAATAACTAATTCCGAGTCCTCAGAAGAGACAGTCCGGCGAGACATAGCTACACTGTGACCATCCATCCGTGAGGGACACACACACACACACATCCCTAACGTGCACCTCCCCACAGCTCCAGCCACTTGAAGGTAGCGACAGGTAGATAAAATAGCGCTGACGAATCCAAAAAGTACGAAAACCAACGGTCCAACAATATAGAACCCTGCGAAACTATTACATGTACTCGTTTTGGACTCCGATAAACACTTGACAGTGTCTGTCTGTTCATGTTTGTGTTCAGCGGATGTTGTGGCCATTTTGTTGTGTAATTTGCAGGGATTCAGCGACACCTGTCCTCTCTGTTCCATGAATCCACTCCTGCGTTACCGTAGAGATGGAATGCCCCACACTCTCCTCACAAACACAAAGGAGTCTGTTAACGACGTCTGTTTAATTATCCCAGGTTACACTTCCCTGTAGTTGACACGTATCCCTGGTCTATGTTGATTGGTTTGTAATGGAGTTGACTCATATCCCTGGTCTATGTTGATTGGTTTGTAATGGAGTTGACTCATATCCCTGGTCTATGTTGATTGGTTTGTAATGGAGTTGACTCATATCCCTGGTCTATGTTGATTGGTTTGTAATGGAGTTGACTCATATCCCTGGTCTATGTTGATTGGTTTGTAATGGAGTTGACTCATATCCCTGGTCTATGTTGATTGGTTTGTAATGGAGTTGACCCATAACCCTGGTCTATGTTGATTGGTTTGTAATGGAGTTGACTCAAATCCCTGGTCTATGTTGATTGGTTTGTAATGGAGTTGACTCATATCCCTGGTCTATGTTGTTTGGTTTGTAATGGAGTTGACTCATCCCTGGTCTATGTTGTTTGGTTTGTAATGGAGTTGACTCATATCCCTGGTCTATGTTGATTGGTTTGTAATGGAGTTGACTCAAATCCCTGGTCTATGTTGATTGGTTTGTAATGGAGTTGACTCATATCCCTGGTCTATGTTGTTTGGTTTGTAATGGAGTTGACTCATATCCCTGGTCTATGTTGTTTGGTTTGTAATGGAGTTGACTTATATCCCTGGTCTATGTTGTTTGGTTTGTAATGGAGTTGACTCATATCCCTGGTCTATGTTGATTGGTTTGTAATGGAGTTGACTCATATCCCTGGTCTATGTTGTTTGGTTTGTAATGGAGTGACTCATATCCCTGGTCTTGTTGATTGGTTTGTAATGGAGTTGACTCATATCCCTGGTCTATGTTGATTGGTTTGTAATGGAGTTGACCCGTATCCCTGGTCTATGTTGATTGGTTTGTAATGGAGTTGACTCATATCCCTGGTCTATGTTGATTGGTTTGTAATGGAGTTGACCCATATCCCTGGTCTATGTTGATTGGTTTGTAATGGAGTTGACTCATATCCCTGGTCTATGTTGATTGGTTTGTAATGGAGTTGACTCATATCCCTGGTCTATGTTGATTGGTTTGTAATGGAGTTGACTCATATCCCTGGTCTATGTTGATTGGTTTGTAATGGAGTTGACTCATATCCCTGGTCTATGTTGATTGGTTTGTAATGGAGTTGACTCATCCCTGGTCTATGTTGTTTGGTTTGTAATGGAGTTGACTCATATCCCTGGTCTATGTTGTTTGGTTTGTAATGGAGTTGACCCATATCTCTGGTCTATGTTGATTGGTTTGTAATGGAGTTGACCCTGTTTAGATGAGTTATTGTGTCAATGCTTTGTTTTATTCTAGATGAAGGTGAATTATTACAGTTATAGGTTATGGAGTAGATCTTTAGCTTTGGTCTGTGTTATTGTTAACTCAAGCTTTCATCTGTGTGACAGAGGTGACTTCTGCCTCTCACCGAAGCAGGAGAGTACAGTGCTACTGTAGAGAGGGGGTGTACTCTGCTTTAGTACAAACATCCCTTTCTCCCTAGCAGTGGGCTCTCCCTCTTCCATAGGATCTATAACAGAATCGACCAGTGGAAGGACACATTTCTGTTAATAAACAGGGGGAACTTTGGAGAAGGCAGGAAGGAAGGAAGGAAGGCAGGAAGTTAAATGTTAGAGGTCAGTGTGGAAAGAGGGAAGGCGAGGATGGAGGCGGTTATCTTGTAAACGACCCTCGCTGCCTCCCATACACACACAAACAGGCATGTGAATGCCTCAGGAGGCTGCCGGGAGGAGTCATAGTTGGACGGACTCATCGTGATGGCTGGAATACAATTCATGGAACGGTATCAGACTCATGGAAACCACGCGTCTAACTTAGTTCCATTTAATTCCATTCCAGCCATTACGACGGGACCTTCCTCCAAAAGCACCTCCTACCAGCATCCTCTGGCACACACACTCACACACCAGATTTTAAACATAAACACATGCACACACTCTCACACGCTCATCCAACAGCATTGCACAGAGGTAAGAAGAGAGGGGCGGCTAGATAGAGATGGTCTGAGGCTGTAAGACATCTTTATCTCATAGCAAGAAGATAGATATAGATGGTCTGAGGCTGCAAGACATCTTTATCTCATAGCAAGAAGATACATATAGATGGTCTGAGGCTGTAAGACATCTTTATCTCATAGCAAGAAGATAGATATAGATGGTCTGAGGCTGTAAGACATCTTTATCTCATAGCAAGAAGATACATATAGATGGTCTGAGGCTGTAAGACATCTTTATCTCATAGCAAGAAGATAGATATAGATGGTCTGAGGCTTTCTTTATCTCATAGCAAGAAGATAGATAGAGATGGTCTGAGGCTGCAAGACATCTTTATCTCATAGAAGAAGGTAGATATAGTCTGACGCTGCAAGACATCTTTATCTCATAGCAAGAAGATACATATAGATGGTCTGAGGCTGTAAGACATCTTTATCTCATAGCAAGAAGATAGATATAGATGGTCTGAGGCTGTGAGACATCTTTATCTCATAGCAAGAAGGTAGATATAGATGGTCTGAGGCTGTAAGACATCTTTATCTCATAGCAAGAAGGTAGATATAGATGGTCTGAGGCTGCAAGACATCTTTATCTCATAGCAAGAAGAGAAAAGCAAGGGCCTGATTCCAATCTTAAAATCTGGATACAATTTGAATTAGTAGTAGCCATATTCTGGCTTCTTGCTTATACTCGTCTTCACATTACTAGTCTTCTCATAACTAGTCTTCACGTAACTAGTCTTCTCATTACTAGTCTTCTCATTACTAGTCTTCACATAACTAGTCTTCTCATTACTAGTCTTCACGTAACTAGTCTTCACGTAACTAGTCTTCTCATAACTAGTCTTCTCATAACTAGTCTTCTCATTACTAGTCTTCTCATTACTAGTCTTCACATAACTAGTTTCAATAACTAGTCTTCACATAACTAGTCTTCACATAACTAGTCTTCTCATTACTAGTCTTCACATTACTAGTCTTCACATAACTAGTCTTCACATAACTAGTCTTCACATAACTAGTCTTCTCAATACTAGTCTTCACATTACTAGTCTTCTCATAACTAGTCTTCTCATTACTAGTCTTCTCATTACTAGTCTTCTCATTACTAGTCTTCTCATTACTAGTCTTCACATTACTAGTCTTCTCATTACTAGTCTTCACATTACTAGTCTTCACATAACTAGTCTTCACATAACTAGTCTTCACATAACTAGTCTTCACATAACTAGTTACTTCAGTCTTCTCAGTATAACTACCAGATTACTAGATATAACACCAGATGAGGGCAAGCTTGAAGGAAAGAGTATCTTTGCACTTGTTAAAAATCACTAGTTTTCTTTCGGACAGTTCATACAGCAGTCATGATGTCAAATAGGAATTTCATTAGCTGAGCTAATTCGAACAAGTTTGCAACTAGGCATTGGTCTTGTTGCTTTAAAAAGCTTGGACATGATGTCAAATAGGGTGTCTGAATTTTGAATTTCAAAAATCAGGACAGGTTCATACAGCAGTCAGCATGATGTCAAATAGAGTCGTTTAATTTCATTAGTTTGCAAGTTTGCAACTAGCCTAAATAAAGGCATTGGTCTTGTTGCTTTGAAAAGCTTGGACATTGTTGTTCAACTTTAATAATCTAAGACTGCAAGGCCTGAGAATTAATTGTGTCTGAATCTGAATGGCAAGCTTGAAGGAAAGAGTATCTTTGCACTTGTTAAAAATCACTAGCTTTCCTCATTCGGACAGTTCATACAGCAGTCAGCATGATGTCAAATAGGGTCGTTTAATTTCATTAGCTGAGCTAATTCGAACAAGTTGCAACTAGCCTAAATAAGGCATTGGTCTTGTTGCTTTGAAAAGCTTGGACATTGTTGTTCAACTTTAATAATCTAAGACTGCAAGGCCTGAGAATTAATTGTGTCTGAATCTGAATGGCAAGCTTGAAGGAAAGAGTATCTTTGCACTTGTTAAAAATCACTAGCTTTCCTCATTCGGACAGTTCATACAGCAGTCAGCATGATGTCAAATAGGGTCGTTTAATTTCATCAGCTGAGCTAATTCGAACAAGTTTGCAACTACCCTAAATAAGGCATTGGTCTTGTTGCTTTAAAAAGCTTGGACATTGTTGTTCAACTTTAATAATCTAAGACTGCAAGGCCTGAGAGATATTGTGTCTGAATCTGCATCGCAAGATTGAAGGAAAGAGTATCTTTGAACTTGTTAAAAATCACTATCTTTCCTCATTCGGACAGTTCATACAGCAGTCAGCATGATGTCAAATAGGGTCGTTTAATTTCATTAGCTGAGCTAATTCGAACAAGTTGCAACTACCCTAAATAAGGCATTGGTCTTGTTGCTTTGAAAAGCTTGGACATTGTTGTTCAACTTTAATAATCTAAGACTGCAAGGCCTGAGAATTAATTGTGTCTGAATCTGAATGGCAAGCTTGAAGGAAAGAGTATCTTTGCACTTGTTAAAAATCACTAGCTTTCCTCATTTGGACAGTTCATACAGCAGTCAGCATGATGTCAAATAGGGTCGTTTAATTTCATTAGCTGAGCTAATTCGAACAAGTTGCAACTACCCTAAATAAGGCATTGGTCTTGTTGCTTTAAAAGCTTGGACATTGTTGTTCAACTTTAATAATCTTGGACTGCAAAGGCCTGAGAGATATTGTGTCTGAATCTGCAAAGCAAGATTGAAGGAAAGAGTATCTTTGAACTTGTTAAAAATCACTATCTTTCCTCATTCGGACAGGTTCATACAGCAGTCAGCATGATGTCAAATAGAGTCGTTTAATTTCATTAGCTGAGCTAATTCGAACAAGTTTGCAACTACCCTAAATAAAGGCATTGGTCTTGTTGCTTTGAAAAGCTTGGACATTGTTGTTCAACTTTAATAATCTAAGACTGCAAGGCCTGAGAATTAATTGTGTCTGAATCTGAATGGCAAGCTTGAAGGAAAGAGTATCTTTGCACTTGTTAAAAATCACTAGTTTTCTCATTCTGACAGGTTCATACAGCAGTCAGCATGATGTCAAATAGGGTCGTTTAATTTCATCAGCTGAGCTAATTCGAACAAGTTTGCAACTACCCTAAATAAGGCATTGGTCTTGTTGCTTTAAAAAGCTTGGACATTGTTGTTCAACTTTAATAATCTTGGACTGCAAAGGCCTGAGAGATATTGTGTCTGAATCTGCAAAGCAAGATTGAAGGAAAGAGTATCTTTGAACTTGTTAAAAATCACTATCTTTCCTCATTCGGACAGGTTCATACAGCAGTCAGCATGATGTCAAATAGAGTCGTTTACAAGCTTAATTCAACAAGTTTGCAACTACCCTAAATAAAGGCATTGGTCTTGTTGCTTTGAAAAGCTTGGACATTGTTGTTCAACTTTAATAATCTAAGACTGCAAGGCCTGAGAATTAATTGTGTCTGAATCTGAATGGCAAGCTTGAAGGAAAGAGTATCTTTGCACTTGTTAAAAATCACTAGCTTTCCTCATTCGGACAGTTCATACAGCAGTCAGCATGATGTCAAATAGGGTCGTTTAATTTCATCAGCTGAGCTAATTCGAACAAGTTTGCAACTACCCTAAATAAGGCATTGGTCTTGTTGCTTTGAAAAGCTTGGACATTGTTGTTCAACTTTAATAATCTAAGACTGCAAGGCCTGAGAATTAATTGTGTCTGAATCTGAATGGCAAGCTTGAAGGAAAGAGTATCTTTGCACTTGTTAAAAATCACTAGCTTTCTCATTCGGACAGTTCATACAGCAGTCAGCATGATGTCAAATAGGGTCGTTTAATTTCATCAGCTGAGCTAATTCGAACAAGTTGCAACTAGCCTAAATAAGGCATTGGTCTTGTTGCTTTGAAAAGCTTGGACATTGTTGTTCAACTTTAATAATCTAAGACTGCAAGGCCTGAGAATATTGTGTCTGAATCTGAATGGCAAGCTTGAAGGAAAGAGTATCTTTGCACTTGTTAAAAATCACTATCTTTCCTCATTCGGACAGGTTCATACAGCAGTCAGCATGATGTCAAATAGGGTCGTTTAATTTCATTAGCTGAGCTAATTCGAACAAGTTTGCAACTACCCTAAATAAGGCATTGGTCTTGTTGCTTTGAAAAGCTTGGACATTGTTGTTCAACTTTAATAATCTAAGACTGCAAGGCCTGAGAATTAATTGTGTCTGAATCTGAATGGCAAGCTTGAAGGAAAGAGTATCTTTGCACTTGTTAAAAATCACTAGCTTTCCTCATTCGGACAGTTCATACAGCAGTCAGCATGATGTCAAATAGGGTCGTTTAATTTCATCAGCTGAGCTAATTCGAACAAGTTTGCAACTACCCTAAATAAGGCATTGGTCTTGTTGCTTTGAAAAGCTTGGACATTGTTGTTCAACTTTAATAATCTAAGACTGCAAGGCCTGAGAATTAATTGTGTCTGAATCTGAATGGCAAGCTTGAAGGAAAGAGTATCTTTGCACTTGTTAAAAATCACTAGCTTTCCTCATTGGGACAGTTCATACAGCAGTCAGCATGATGTCAAATAGGGTCGTTTAATTTCATTAGCTGAGCTAATTCGAACAAGTTTGCAACTACCCTAAATAAGGCATTGGTCTTGTTGCTTTGAAAAGCTTGGACATTGTTGTTCAACTTTAATAATCTAAGACTGCAAGGCCTGAGAATTAATTGTGTCTGAATCTGAATGGCAAGCTTGAAGGAAAGAGTATCTTTGTACTAGTTAAAAAT
This sequence comes from Oncorhynchus masou masou, assembly GCF_036934945.1. Taxonomy (NCBI): domain Eukaryota; kingdom Metazoa; phylum Chordata; class Actinopteri; order Salmoniformes; family Salmonidae; genus Oncorhynchus; species Oncorhynchus masou. The sequence continues at coordinate 6,483,247 of NC_088224.1, forward strand.
CACTTGCTTTCTTCATTCTGACAGGTTCACAACTTTGATGTCTATTGTTGCTAAAAGCAAAGTCTGTATGATGTCAAATAGGGTCGTTTAATTTCATTAGCTCAGCTAATTCGAACAAGTTTGCAACTACCCTAAATAAGGCATTGGTCTTGTTGCTTTGAAAAGCTTGGACATTGTTGTTCAACTTTAATAATCTAAGACTGCAAGGCCTGAGAATTAATTGTGTCTGAATCTGAATGGCAAGCTTGAAGGAAAGAGTATCTTTGCACTTGTTAAAAATCACTAGCTTTCCTCATTCGGACAGTTCATACAGCAGTCAGCATGATGTCAAATAGGGTCGTTTAATTTCATCAGCTGAGCTAATTCGAACAAGTTGCAACTACCCTAAATAAGGCATTGGTCTTGTTGCTTTGAAAAGCTTGGACATTGTTGTTCAACTTTAATAATCTAAGACTGCAAGGCCTGAGAATTAATTGTGTCTGAATCTGAATGGCAAGCTTGAAGGAAAGAGTATCTTTGCACTTGTTAAAAATCACTAGTTTTCCTCATTGGACAGTTCATACAGCAGTCAGCATGATGTCAAATAGGGTCGTTTAATTTCATTAGCTGAGCTAATTCGAACAAGTTTGCAACTACTCTAAATAAGGCATTGGTCTTGTTGCTTTGAAAAGCTTGGACATTGTTGTTCAACTTTAATAATCTAAGACTGCAAGGCCTGAGAGATATTGAGTCTGAATCTGAATCGCAAGATTGAAGGAAAGAGGAGCTTTGAACTTGTTAAAAATCACTAGCTTTCCTCATTCGGACAGGTTCATACAGCAGTCAGCATGATGTCAAATAGAGTCGTTTAATTTCATTAGCTGAGCTAATTCGAACAAGTTTGCAACTACCCTAAATAAAGGCATTGGTCTTGTTGCTTTGAAAAGCTTGGACATTGTTGTTCAACTTTAATAATCTAAGACTGCAAGGCCTGAGAATTAATTGTGTCTGAATCTGAATGGCAAGCTTGAAGGAAAGAGTATCTTTGCACTTGTTAAAAATCACTAGCTTTCCTCATTGGGACAGTTCATACAGCAGTCAGCATGATGTCAAATAGGGTCGTTTAATTTCATCAGCTGAGCTAATTGAACAAGTTTGTACCCTAAATAAGGCATTGGTCTTGTTGCTTTGAAAAGCTTGGACATTGTTGTTCAACTTTAATAATCTTGTGCAAAGGCCTGATGTCTGAATCTGCAAAGCAAGATTGAAGGAAAGAGTATCTTTGAACTTGTTAAAAATCACTATTTTCCTCATTACAGCATACAGCAGTCAGCATGATGTCAAATAGGGTCGTTTAATTTCATTAGCTGAGCTAATTCGAACAAGTTTGCAACTACCCTAAATAAGGCATTGGTCTTGTTGCTTTGAAAAGCTTGGACATTGTTGTTCAACTTTAATAATCTAAGACTGCAAGGCCTGAGAATTAATTGTGTCTGAATCTGAATGGCAAGCTTGAAGGAAAGAGTATCTTTGCACTTGTTAAAAATCACTATCTTTCCTTATTCGGACAGGTTCATACAGCAGTCAGCATGATGTCAAATAGAGTCGTTTAATTTCATTAGCTGAGCTAATTCGAACAAGTTTGCAACTACCCTAAATAAAGGCATTGGTCTTGTTGCTTTGAAAAGCTTGGACATTGTTGTTCAACTTTAATAATCTAAGACTGCAAGGCCTGAGAATTAATTGTGTCTGAATCTGAATGGCAAGCTTGAAGGAAAGAGTATCTTTGTACTAGTTAAAAATCACTTGCTTTCTTCATTCTGACAGGTTCACAACTTTGATGTCTATTGTTGCTAAAAGCAAAGTCTGTATGATGTCAAATAGGGTCGTTTAATTTCATTAGCTCAGCTAATTCGAACAAGTTTGCAACTACTCTAAATAAGGCATTGGTCTTGTTGCTTTGAAAAGCTTGGACATTGTTGTTCAACTTTAATAATCTAAGACTGCAAGGCCTGAGAGATATTGAGTCTGAATCTGCATCGCAAGATTGAAGGAAAGAGTATCTTTGAACTTGTTAAAAATCACTAGCTTTCCTCATTCGGACAGTTCATACAGCAGTCAGCATGATGTCAAATAGGGTCGTTTAATTTCATTAGCTGAGCTAATTCGCAAGTTGCAACTACCCTAAATAAGGCATTGGTCTTGTTGCTTTGAAAAGCTTGGACATTGTTGTTCAACTTTAATAATCTAAGACTGCAAGGCCTGAGAATTAATTGTGTCTGAATCTGAATGGCAAGCTTGAAGGAAAGAGTATCTTTGAACTTGTTAAAAATCACTAGCTTTCCTCATTCGGACAGGTTCATACAGCAGTCAGCATGATGTCAAATAGAGTCGTTTAATTTCATTAGCTGAGCTAATTCGAACAAGTTTGCAACTACCCTAAATAAAGGCATTGGTCTTGTTGCTTTGAAAAGCTTGGACATTGTTGTTCAACTTTAATAATCTAAGACTGCAAGGCCTGAGAATTAATTGTGTCTGAATCTGAATGGCAAGCTTGAAGGAAAGAGTATCTTTGTACTAGTTAAAAATCACTTGCTTTCTTCATTCTGACAGGTTCACAACTTTGATGTCTATTGTTGCTAAAAGCAAAGTCTGTATGATGTCAAATAGGGTCGTTTAATTTCATTAGCTCAGCTAATTCGAACAAGTTTGCAACTACTCTAAATAAGGCATTGGTCTTGTTGCTTTGAAAAGCTTGGACATTGTTGTTCAACTTTAATAATCTAAGACTGCAAGGCCTGAGAGATATTGTGTCTGAATCTGAATGGCAAGCTTGAAGGAAAGAGTATCTTTGTACTAGTTAAAAATCACTTGCTTTCTTCATTCTGACAGGTTCACAACTTTGATGTCTATTGTTGCTAAAAGCAAAGTCTGTATGATGTCAAATAGGGTCGTTTAATTTCATTAGCTCAGCTAATTCGAACAAGTTTGCAACTACTCTAAATAAGGCATTGGTCTTGTTGCTTTGAAAAGCTTGGACATTGTTGTTCAACTTTAATAATCTAAGACTGCAAGGCCTGAGAGATATTGAGTCTGAATCTGCATCGCAAGATTGAAGGAAAGAGTATCTTTGAACTTGTTAAAAATCACTAGCTTTCCTCATTCGGACAGTTCATACAGCAGTCAGCATGATGTCAAATAGGGTCGTTTAATTTCATTAGCTGAGCTAATTCGAACAAGTTGCAACTACCCTAAATAAGGCATTGGTCTTGTTGCTTTGAAAAGCTTGGACATTGTTGTTCAACTTTAATAATCTAAGACTGCAAGGCCTGAGAATTAATTGTGTCTGAATCTGAATGGCAAGCTTGAAGGAAAGAGTATCTTTGAACTTGTTAAAAATCACTAGCTTTCCTCATTCGGACAGGTTCATACAGCAGTCAGCATGATGTCAAATAGAGTCGTTTAATTTCATTAGCTGAGCTAATTCGAACAAGTTTGCAACTACCCTAAATAAAGGCATTGGTCTTGTTGCTTTGAAAAGCTTGGACATTGTTGTTCAACTTTAATAATCTAAGACTGCAAGGCCTGAGAATTAATTGTGTCTGAATCTGAATGGCAAGCTTGAAGGAAAGAGTATCTTTGTACTAGTTAAAAATCACTTGCTTTCTTCATTCTGACAGGTTCACAACTTTGATGTCTATTGTTGCTAAAAGCAAAGTCTGTATGATGTCAAATAGGGTCGTTTAATTTCATTAGCTCAGCTAATTCGAACAAGTTTGCAACTACTCTAAATAAGGCATTGGTCTTGTTGCTTTGAAAAGCTTGGACATTGTTGTTCAACTTTAATAATCTAAGACTGCAAGGCCTGAGAGATATTGAGTCTGAATCTGCATCTTGAAGGAAAGAGTATCTTTGAACTTGTTAAAAATCACTAGCTTTCCTCATTCGGACAGTTCATACAGCAGTCAGCATGATGTCAAATAGGGTCGTTTAATTTCATTAGCTGAGCTAATTCGAACAAGTTGCAACTACCCTAAATAAGGCATTGGTCTTGTTGCTTTGAAAAGCTTGGACATTGTTGTTCAACTTTAATAATCTAAGACTGCAAGGCCTGAGAATTAATTGTGTCTGAATCTGAATGGCAAGCTTGAAGGAAAGAGTATCTTTGCACTTGTTAAAAATCACTAGCTTTCCTCATTCGGACAGTTCATACAGCAGTCAGCATGATGTCAAATAGGGTCGTTTAATTTCATTAGCTGAGCTAATTCGAACAAGTTGCAACTACCCTAAATAAGGCATTGGTCTTGTTGCTTTAAAAAGCTTGGACATTGTTGTTCAACTTTAATAATCTTGGACTGCAAAGGCCTGAGAGATATCGTGTCTGAATCTGCAAAGCAAGATTGAAGGAAAGAGTATCTTTGAACTTGTTAAAAATCACTAGCTTTCCTCATTCGGACAGTTCATACAGCAGTCAGCATGATGTCAAATAGAGTCGTTTAATTTCATTAGCTGAGCTAATTCGAACAAGTTTGCAACTACCCTAAATAAAGGCATTGGCCTTGTTGCTTTGAAAAGCTTGGACATTGTTGTTCAACTTTAATAATCTAAGACTGCAAGGCCTGAGAGATATTGTGTCTGAATCTGCATCGCAAGATTGAAGGAAAGAGTATCTTTGAACTTGTTAAAAATCACTAGCTTTCCTCATTCGGACAGTTCATACAGCAGTCAGCATGATGTCAAATAGGGTCGTTTAATTTCATTAGCTGAGCTAATTCGAACAAGTTGCAACTACCCTAAATAAGGCATTGGTCTTGTTGCTTTGAAAAGCTTGGACATTGTTGCTCAACTTTAATAATCTAAGACTGCAAGGCCTGAGAATTAATTGTGTCTGAATCTGAATGGCAAGCTTGAAGGAAAGAGTATCTTTGCACTTGTTAAAAATCACTAGCTTTCTTCATTCTGACAGGTTCACAACTTTGATGTCTATTGTTGCTAAAAGCAAAGTCTGTATGATGTCAAATAGGGTCGTTTAATTTCATTAGCTCAGCTAATTCGAACAAGTTGCAACTACCCTAAATAAGGCATTGGTCTTGTTGCTTTGAAAAGCTTGGACATTGTTGTTCAACTTTAATAATCTAAGACTGCAAGGCCTGAGAATTAATTGTGTCTGAATCTGAATGGCAAGCTTGAAGGAAAGAGTATCTTTGCACTTGTTAAAAATCACTTGCTTTCTTCATTCTGACAGGTTCACAAC
>NC_088224.1:6488979-6541479 GCF_036934945.1 Oncorhynchus masou masou
ATAACACCAGATGAGTTATTACATATGAAGACCAGCCTCAGAGGAGTTGGGTTAAATGTGGAAGACACATTTCAGTTGAATATATTCAGTTGGACAACTGACTAGGTATCCCCCCCCTTTCCCCTTTCTCTTGAGCTGAAACAATGGAGTGTAAGGTGACGACTGAGGAGAGAAACATGGAGGAGGAGGAAGACTACAGGTAGATGACAAACAACACATGGACAGAATGAAGGAAGAACTAAAATTAAGAAAATAGAAAAACAGAGAAGAAAATAAATAAAAAAGAGGATGGTCTCACGTTCAAAGTCAAGGAAAACTATGGGGCCATGCTCTAGTTCGAAGCAGGCCAGCACTTTCAGAAGGTTACCCATGAGTCTCCTAGAACAGAGAGAGGGGAGAAGAGGAGTGTGTGTGTGGATGATGAGGGGAGGTGTGAGGGACGTGTGGGTGGTGTGGGTGGGTTGGTCGGGTGTGATGGTGGCATACTCCGCCCAGGTAGGTTGTGGTTGTGGGTGGTGTTGGCATGGCAACGTGGACAGACAGATCACTCTCTCCCATCTCACTCTCTGTTTAGTTTTCTTCTAGCTCTCTGCTGTCCAGCTTCTCAGTACTGGAGGGCTGTTGGGTACATCTCAACTATCATATAGTCTGAACTATCTCCACTATCCTCTGTTTATTGTGATGTCAACTTAAATTAAAGATGAACTAAACTACAAAGGGATCATGGACATTGGGCTTATGAGGACTGATTGGTTCAGTTCAGTTGTTCCAAGAATGAGTGAGGGTAGAGAGTTTCTGAACATGACAAATACCACACACAACACAACGACACTCCAACACACCATGAGAACATCAACCCATATCTAAAACCCCATCCTTCACCTCTGACCTCCACCCTGCATCACACACTGATACAGACGTCAAAAACACACACATATGCATGCACATAACAGCGCTCACTTACTTTCAAAGTCCAGGAAAAAATGTGGACAGTTTTCTAAATCCTTGCCAAGGACCTTAATGAGGTTCCCCATGGCTGCAACCTGGACAGGAGAGAGAGATAGACATACAGTAGAACTAACCCCAACCTGGACTGGAGACACATAAACTAACAGTAGAACAAACACCAACCTGGACTGGAGACACATAGACATACAGTAGAACAAACCCCAACCTGGAGACACATAGACTAACAGTAGAACTAACCCCAACCTGGACTGGAGACACATAGACTAGCAGTAGAACTAACACCAACCTGGAGACACATAGACTAGCAGTAGAACTAACACCAACCTGGAGACACATAGACATACAGTAGAACTAACACCAACCTGGAGACACATAGACTAACAGTAGAACAAACCCCAACCTGGAGACACATAGACTAACAGTAGAACAAACCCCAACCTGGAGACACATAGACTAACAGTAGAACTAACCCCAACCTGGACTGGAGACACATAGACTAGCAGTAGAACTAACACCAACCTGGAGACACATAGACATACAGTAGAACAAACCCCAACCTGAAGACACATAGACTAACAGTAGAACAAACCCCAACCTGGAGACACATAGACTAACAGTAGAACTAACACCAACCTGGAGACACATAGACTAACAGTAGAACTAACCCCAACCTGGACTGGAGACACATAGACTAACAGTAGAACTAACATCAACCCGGAGACACATAGACTAACAGTAGAACTAACACCAACCTGGAGACACATAGACTAACAGTAGAACTAACCCCAACCTGGACTGGAGACACATAGACATACAGTAGAACAAACCCCAACCTGGAGACACATAGACTAACAGTAGAACTAACCCCAACCTGGACTGGAGACACATAGACTAGCAGTAGAACTAACACCAACCTGGAGACACATAGACAACAGTAGAACTAACACCAACCTGGAGACACATAGACTAACAGTAGAACAAACCCCAACCTGGAGACACATAGACTAACAGTAGAACTAACCCCAACCTGGAGACACATAGACTAACAGTAGAACTAACCCCAACCTGGACTGGAGACACACAGACTAACAGTAGAACTAACCCCAACCTGGAGAGAGAGAGAGACTAAAAGTAGAACTAACCCCAACCTGTAACAGTAGAAAAACCCCTATGTTATACACATAAACAACAGTATTTTAACCTTAACACCAACCTGAGACGTTCATCTGTCTAAAACTGTAACCTGGACGAGCCCTGAATGCTGATTGGCTAAAAAAGCCATGGTATATCAGACTCATCAACCATGTTTATAGACTAACAGTTTATATTTACAACTCTAACCTGGAGACACAGTTTATAACAGCAGAACTAAGGCACCTCGGACTTGTGGACACATGACTAACAGTATCCCACTAACCCCAACCTGGAGACGCACTGCGTTGTGTGGTGTACAAGAACAGGCCAGAGTTGTTGTATATTAGCCATTACCAAACCCCCTCGTGCCTTATTGATGAATTATCCACAGTTAAAATGAAACTCTCTCTTGATTAATCAATTAATCAATCAATCAATCAATCAGTGCATTGTCCATATAAATGCTACAGAACGTGCAGATGTTGGGTCAGTTTTCAAATGCACACACAAAATGTAGCTAACCGCTCTCAGATCAATGTCTGTTGATAGCAGGTCTAACATATCTACTGTCTGTTGAGAGACAGTATATCTACTGTTGATAGCAAGTCTAACAGTAGAACTAACCCCTGTTGATAGCAGAGAAATCTTTTCTAATATTGTTGAAGCAAGTCTAACAGTATATTAACCCCTGTTGATAGCAGTCTAACAGTATCTACTGTCTGTTGATAGCAGGTCTAACAGTATATCTACTGTCTGTTGATGCAGGTCTAGAGGTATCTAACAGTTGATATCTACTGTCTGTTGATAGCAGGTCTAACAGTATATCTACTGTCTGTTGATAACAGGTCTATATCTGTTATTTTAACTAACAGTATATCTACTGTTGATAGCAGGTCTGACAGTATATCTACTGTTGATAGATAGTCTGGTATAACACTGTTGAATCTACTGTTGATAGCAGGTCTAACAGTATATCTACTGTTGATAGCTGTTGATAGCAGGTCTAACAGTATATCTACTGTTGATAGCAAGTCTAACAGTATATCTACTGTCAGATACAAGTCTAACAGTATATCTACTGTCTGTTGATAGCAAGTCTAACAGTATATCTACTGTTGATAGCAGGTTGACAGTATATCTACTGTTGATAGCAGGTCTAACAGTATATCTACTGTTGATAGCAGGTCTAACAGTATATCTACTGTTGATAGCAGGTCTAACAGTATATCTACTGTTGATAGCAGGTCTAACAGTATATCTACTGTTGATAGCAGGTCTAACAGTATATCTACTGTCTGTTGATAGCAGGTCTAACAGTATATCTACTGTCTGTTGATAGCTGGTCTAACAGTATATCTACTGTCTGTTGATAGCAGGTCTAACAGTATATCTACTGTCTGTTGATAGCATGTCTAACATATCTACTGTTGATAGCAGGTCTAACAGTATATCTACTGTCTGTTGATAGCAGGTCTAACAGTATATCTACTGTCTGTTGATAGCAGGTCTAACAGTATATCTACTGTCTGTTGATAGCTGGTCTAACAGTATATCTACTGTCTGTTGATAGCAGGTCTAACAGTATATCTACTGTCTGTTGATAGCAGGTCTAACAGTTTATCTACTGTCTGTTAATAGCAGGTCTCTAACAGTATATCTACTGTCAGGTTACTAGCACTGTTGATAGCAGGTCTAACAGTATATCTACTGTTGATAGCAGGTCTACTGTATCTACTGTTGATAGCAGGTCTAACAGTATATCTACTGTTGACAGCAGGTCTAACAGTATATCTACTGTCTGTTGATAGCAGGTCTGACAGTCTAACAGTATATCTACTGTCTGTTGATAGCAGGTCTAACAGTATATCTACTGTCTGTTGATAGCAGGTCTAACAGTATATCTACTGTTGATAGCAGGTCTGACAGTATATCTACTGTTGATAGCTGGTCTAACAGTATATCTACTGTCTGTTGATAGCAGGTCTGACAGTATATCTACTGTCTGTTGATAGCAGGTCTGACAGTATATCTACTGTCTGTTGATAGCAGGTCTGACAGTATATCTACTGTCTGTTGATAGCAGGTCTAACAGTATATCTACTGTCTGTTGATAGCAGGTCTGACAGTATATCTACTGTCTGTTGATAGCAGGTCTAACAGTATATCTACTGTCTGTTGATAGCAGGTCTAACAGTTGATATCTACAGTAAATCTACTGTCTGTTGATAGCAGGTCTAACATATCTACTGTATATCTACTGTCTGTTGATATCTACTGTTGATAGCAGGTCTAACATAAATCTACTGGTCTCTAACAGTATATCTACTGTCTGTTGATAGCAGGTCTAACAGTATATCTACTGTCTGTTGATAGCAGGTCTAACAGTATATCTACTGTCTGTTGATAGCAGGTCTGACAGTATATCTAACTATCTGTTGATAGCAGGTCTAACAGTATATCTACTGTCTGTTGATAGCAGGTCTAACAGTATATCTACTGTCTGTTGATAGCTACTGTCTATACAGTCTAACAGTAAATCTACTGTCTGTTGATAGCAGGTCTAACAGTATATCTACTGTCTGTTGATAGCAGGTCTAACAGTTTATCTACTGTCTGTTGATAGCAGGTCTAACAGTATATCTACTGTCTGTTGATAGCAGGTCTGACAGTATATCTACTGTCTGTTGATAGCAGGTCTAACAGTAAATCTACTGTTGATAGCAGGTCTACAGTATATCTACTGTTGATGGTCTGTATATCTACTGTTGATAGCAGGTCTAACAGTAAATCTACTGTTGATAGCAGGTCTAACTAGTATATCTACTGTTGATAGCAGGTCTAACTGTTGATAGCAGGTCTAACAGTATATCTACTGTCTGTTGATAGCAGGTCTGACAGTATATCTACTGTCTGTTGATAGCAGGTCTAACAGTATATCTACTGTCTGTTGATAGCAGGTCTAACAGTATATCTACTGTCTGTTGATAGCAGGTCTGTATATCTACTCTACTGTTGATAGCAGGTCTAACAGTATATCTACTGTCTACTGTTGATAGCAGGTCTAACAGTATATCTACTGTTGATAGCAGGTCTAACAGTATATCTACTGTCTGTTGATAGCAGGTCTAACATATCTAGTTTATCTAACTATCTGATATAGCAGGTCTAACAGTATATCTACTGTCTGTTGATAGCAGGTCTAACAGTATATCTACTGTCTGTTGATAGCAGGTCTAACAGTATATCTACTGTCTGTTGATAGCAGGTCTAACAGTATATCTACTGTTGATAGCAGGTCTAACAGTATATCTACTGTCTGTTGATAGCAGGTCTAACAGTATATCTACTGTCTGTTGATAGCAGGTCTAACAGTATATCTACTGTTGATAGCAGGTCTGACAGTATATCTACTGTCTGTTGATAGCAGGTCTAACATATCTACTGTCTGTTGATAGCAGGTCTAACAGTATATCTACTGTCTGTTGATAGCAGGTCTAACAGTAAATCTACTGTCTGTTGATAGCAGGTCTATAGGTCTAACAGTATATCTACTGTTGATGGTCTAACAGTATATCTACTGTCTGGTAGCAAGTCTAACAGTATATCTACTGTCTGTTGATAGCAGGTCTGACAGTATATCTACTGTCTGTCGATAGCATAAATCTACTGTCTGTTGATAGCAGGTCTGACAGTATATCTACTGTCTGTTGATAGCAGGTCTAACAGTATATCTACTGTCTGTTGATAGCAGGTCTAACAGTATATCTACTGTCTGTCGATAGAGGTCTAACAGTAAATCTACTGTCTGTCTAGCAGGTCTGACAGTATATCTACTGTCTGTTGATAGCAGGTCTAACAGTATATCTACTGTCTGTTGATAGCAGGTCTGACAGTATATCTACTGTCTGTTGATAGCAGGTCTGACAGTATATCTACTGTCTGTTGATAGCAGGTCTACTGTTGATAGCAGGTCTAACAGTATATCTACTATAGCTACTGTCTGTTGATAGCTGGTCTAACAGTATATCTACTGTCTGTTGATAGCAGGTCTAACAGTATATCTACTGTCTGTTGATAGCAGGTCTAACAGTAAATCTACTGTTGATAGCAGGTCTAACAGTATATCTACTGTCTGTTGATAGCAGGTCTAACAGTATATCTACTGTCTGTTGATAGCAGGTCTAACAGTATATCTACTGTCTGTTGATAGCAAGTCTAACAGTATATCTACTGTCTGTTGATAGCTGGTCTAACAGTATCTACTGTTGATAGCAGGTCTAACAGTATATCTACTGTCTGTTGATAGCAGGTCTAACAGTATATCTACTGTCTGTTGATAGCAGGTCTAACAGTATATCTACTGTCTGTTGATACAGTCTGACAGTATATCTACTGTCTGTTGATAGCAGGTCTAACAGTATATCTACTGTTGATATAGCAGGTCTAACAGTATATCTACTGTCTGTTGATAGCAGGTCTGACAGTATATCTACTGTCTGTTGATAGCAGGTCTAACAGTATATCTACTGTCTGTTGATAGCAGGTCTAACAGTATATCTACTGTCTGTTGATAGCAGGTCTAACAGTATATCTACTGTCTGTTGATAGCAAGTCTAACAGTATATCTACTGTCTGTTGATAGCAGGTCTAACAGTATATCTACTGTCTGTTGATAGCAGGTCTAACAGTATATCTACTGTCTGTTGATAGCAGGTCTAACAGTATATCTACTGTCTGTTGATAGCAGGTCTAACAGTATATCTACTGTCTGTTGATAGCAGGTCTAACAGTATATCTACTGTCTGTTGATAGCAGGTCTAACAGTATATCTACTGTCTGTTGATAGCAGGTCTGACAGTATATCTACTGTTGATAGCTGGTCTAACAGTATATCTACTGTCTGTTGATAGCAGGTCTGACAGTATATCTACTGTCTGTTGATAGCAGGTCTGACAGTATATCTACTGTCTGTTGATAGCAGGTCTAACAGTAAATCTACTGTCTGTTGATAGCAGGTCTAACAGTATATCTACTGTCTGTTGATAGCAGGTCTAACAGTATATCTACTGTCTGTTGATAGCAGGTCTAACAGTAAATCTACTGTCTGTTGATAGCAGGTCTAACAGTATATCTACTGTCTGGTGATAGCAGGTCTAACAGTATATCTACTGTCTGTTGATAGCAGGTCTGACAGTATATCTACTGTCTGTTGATAGCAGGTCTAACATATCTACTGTTGATAGCAGGTCTAACAGTAAATCTACTGTCTGTTGATAGCAGGTCTAACATATCTACTGTTGATAGCAGGTCTAACAGTAAATCTACTGTCTGTTGATAGCAGGTCTAACAGTATATCTACTGTCTGTTGATAGCAGGTCTGACAGTATATCTACTGTCTGTTGATAGCAGGTCTAACAGTATATCTACTGTCTGTTGATAGCAGGTCTAACAGTATATCTACTGTCTGTTGATAGCAGGTCTAACAGTATATCTACTGTCTGTTGATAGCAGGTCTAACAGTATATCTACTGTCTGTTGATAGCAGGTCTGACAGTATATCTACTGTCTGTTGATAGCAGGTCTAACAGTAAATCTACCATCAGGTCTAACAGTATATCTACTGTTGATAGCACGTCTAACAGTATATCTACTGTTGATAGCAGGTCTAACATATCTACTGTTGATAGCAGGTCTAACAGTATATCTACTGTTGAGAGCAGGTCTACTAGTATATCTACTGTTGATAGCAGGTCTAACAGTATATCTACTGTCTGTTGATAGCAGGTCTAACAGTAAATCTACTGTTGATAGCAGGTCTAACAGTATATCTACTGTTGATAGCAGGTCTACTAGTATATCTACTGTTGATAGCAGGTCTAACAGTAAATCTACTGTTGATAGCAGGTCTACTAGTATATCTACTGTTGATAGCAGGTCTAACAGTAAATCTACTGTCTGTTGATAGCAGGTCTAACAGTATATCTACTGTCTGTTGATAGCAGGTCTAACATATCTACTGTTGATAGCAGGTCTAACAGTAAATCTACTGTCTGTTGATAGCAGGTCTGACAGTATATCTACTGTCTGTTGATAGCAGGTCTGACAGTATATCTACTGTCTGTTGATAGCAGGTCTAACAGTAAATCTACTGTTGATAGCAGGTCTAACAGTATATCTACTGTTGATAGTAAAGTCTAACAGTATATCTACTGTCTGTTGATAGCAGGTCTAATAGTATATCTACTGTTGATAGCAGGTCTAATAGTATATCTACTGTTGATAGCTGGTCTAACAGTATATCTACTGTTGATAGCAGGTCTAACAGTATATCTACTGTCTGTTGATAGCAGGTCTGACAGTATATCTACTGTCTGTTGATAGCAGGTCTGACAGTATATCTACTGTCTGTTGATAGCAGGTCTAACAGTATATCTACTGTCTGTTGATAGCAGGTCTGACAGTATATCTACTCTCTGTTGATAGCAGGTCTAACAGTATATCTACTGTCTGTTGATAGCTGGTCTAACAGTATATCTACTGTCTGTTGATAGCAGGTCTGACAGTATATCTACTGTCTGTTGATAGCAGGTCTAACAGTATATCTACTGTCTGTTGATAGCAAGTCTAACAGTATATCTACTGTCTGTTGATAGCAGGTCTAACATATCTACTGTTGATAGCAGGTCTAACAGTAAATCTACTGTCTGTTGATAGCAGGTCTAACATATCTACTGTTGATAGCAGGTCTAACAGTAAATCTACTGTCTGTTGATAGCAGGTCTAACAGTATATCTACTGTCTGTTGATAGCAGGTCTGACAGTATATCTACTGTCTGTTGATAGCAGGTCTGACAGTATATCTACTGTCTGTTGATAGCAGGTCTAACAGTATATCTACTGTCTGTTGATAGCAGGTCTAACAGTATATCTACTGTCTGTTGATAGCAGGTCTGACAGTATATCTACTGTCTGTTGATAGCAGGTCTAACAGTAAATCTACTGTTGATATCAGGTCTAACAGTATATCTACTGTCTGTTGATAGCAGGTCTGACAGTATATCTACTGTCTGTTGATAGCAGGTCTAACAGTATATCTACTGTTGATAGCAGGTCTAACAGTATATCTACTGTCTGTTGATAGCAGGTCTAACAGTATATCTACTGTTGATAGCAGGTCTAACAGTATATCTACTGTTGATAGCAGGTCTAACAGTTTATCTACTGTTGAGAGCAGGTCTAACAGTATATCTACTGTCTGTTGATAGCAGGTCTAACAGTAAATCTACTGTTGATAGCAGGTCTAACAGTATATCTACTGTTGATAGCAGGTCTACTAGTATATCTACTGTTGATAGCAGGTCTAACAGTAAATCTACTGTTGATAGCAGGTCTACTAGTATATCTACTGTTGATAGCAGGTCTAACAGTAAATCTACTGTTGATAGCAGGTCTACTAGTATATCTACTGTTGATAGCAGGTCTAACAGTAAATCTACTGTCTGTTGATAGCAGGTCTAACATATCTACTGTTGATAGCAGGTCTAACAGTATATCTACTGTCTGTTGATAGCAGGTCTAACAGTATATCTACTGTCTGTTGATAGCAGGTCTGACAGTATATCTACTGTCTGTTGATAGCAGGTCTAACAGTATATCTACTGTCTGTTGATAGCAGGTCTAATAGTATATCTACTGTTGATAGCAGGTCTAATAGTATATCTACTGTTGATAGCTGGTCTAACAGTATATCTACTGTTGATAGCAGGTCTAACAGTATATCTACTGTTGATAGCAGGTCTAACAGTATATCTACTGTTGATAGCAGGTCTAACAGTATATCTACTGTCTGTTGATAGCAGGTCTAACAGTATATCTACTGTCTGTTGATAGCAGGTCTAACAGTAAATCTACTGTTGATAGCAGGTCTGACAGTATATCTACTGTCTGTTGATAGCAGGTCTAACAGTATATCTACTGTTGATAGCTGGTCTAACAGTTTATCTACTGTTGATAGCAGGTCTAACAGTATATCTACTGTTGATAGCAGGTCTAACAGTATATCTACTGTTGATAGCAGGTCTAATAGTATATCTACTGTCTGTTGATAGCAAGTCTAACAGTATATCTACTCTCTGTTGATAGCAGGTCTAACAGTATATCTACTGTCTGTTGATAGCAGGTCTAACAGTATATCTACTGTCTGTTGATAGCAGGTCTGACAGTATATCTACTGTCTGTTGATAGCTGGTCTAACAGTTTATCTACTGTCTGTTGATAGCAGGTCTGACAGTATATCTACTGTCTGTTGATAGCAGGTCTAACATATCTACTGTTGATAGCAGGTCTAACAGTAAATCTACTGTCTGTTGATAGCATGTCTAACATATCTACTGTTGATAGCAGGTCTAACAGTATATCTACTGTCTGTTGATAGCAGGTCTAACAGTATATCTACTGTCTGTTGATAGCAGGTCTGACAGTATATCTACTGTCTGTTGATAGCAGGTCTAACAGTATATCTACTGTCTGTTGATAGCAGGTCTAACAGTATATCTACTGTCTGTTGATAGCAGGTCTAACAGTTTATCTACTGTTGATAGCAGGTCTAACAGTATATCTACTGTCTGTTGATAGCAGGTCTAACAGTATATCTACTGTCTGTTGATAGCAGGTCTGACAGTATATCTACTGTCTGTTGATAGCAGGTCTAACAGTAAATCTACTGTTGATATCAGGTCTAACAGTATATCTACTGTTGATAGCACGTCTAACAGTATATCTACTGTCTGTTGATAGCAGGTCTAACATATCTACTGTTGATAGCAGGTCTAACAGTATATCTACTGTTGATAGCAGGTCTACTAGTATATCTACTGTTGATAGCAGGTCTAACAGTATATCTACTGTCTGTTGATAGCAGGTCTAACAGTAAATCTACTGTTGATAGCAGGTCTAACAGTATATCTACTGTTGATAGCAGGTCTACTAGTATATCTACTGTTGATAGCAGGTCTAACAGTAAATCTACTGTTGATAGCAGGTCTACTAGTATATCTACTGTTGATAGCAGGTCTAACAGTAAATCTACTGTCTGTTGATAGCAGGTCTAACAGTATATCTACTGTCTGTTGATAGCAGGTCTAACATATCTACTGTTGATAGCAGGTCTAACAGTATATCTACTGTCTGTTGATAGCAGGTCTAACAGTATATCTACTGTCTGTTGATAGCAGGTCTGACAGTTTATCTACTGTTGATAGCAGGTCTAATAGTAAATCTACTGTTGATAGCAGGTCTAACAGTATATCTACTGTTGATAGCTGGTCTAACAGTTTATCTACTGTTGATAGCAGGTCTAATAGTAAATCTACTGTTGATAGCAGGTCTAACAGTATATCTACTGTTGATAGCTGGTCTAACAGTATATCTACTGTTGATAGCAGGTCTAACATATCTACTGTCTGTTGATAGCAGGTCTAACAGTATATCTACTGTCTGTTGATAGCAGGTCTAACAGTAAATCTACTGTTGATAGCAGGTCTAACAGTATATCTACTGTCTGTTGATAGCAGGTCTAACAGTATATCTACTGTTGATAGCAGGTCTAACAGTATATCTACTGTCTGTTGATAGCAGGTCTAACAGTATATCTACTGTTGATAGCAGGTCTAACAGTATATCTACTGTTGATAGCAGGTCTAACAGTATATCTACTGTCTGTTGATAGCAGGTCTAACAGTATATCTACTGTCTGTTGATAGCATGTCTAACATATCTAC
The DNA here is from genome assembly GCF_036934945.1 of Oncorhynchus masou masou. Lineage (NCBI taxonomy): Eukaryota > Metazoa > Chordata > Actinopteri > Salmoniformes > Salmonidae > Oncorhynchus > Oncorhynchus masou. Next base: position 6,500,862 of record NC_088224.1, read on the forward strand.
TGTTGATAGCAGGTCTAACAGTATATCTACTGTCTGTTGATAGCAGGTCTAACAGTATATCTACTGTCTGTTGATAGCTGGTCTAACAGTATATCTACTGTCTGTTGATAGCAGGTCTAACAGTATATCTACTGTCTGTTGATAGCAGGTCTGACAGTATATCTACTATGTAGATTAGTGTAGTGTCAACAACGCAGCCACTGCCAGCTAGCCTACTCCAGCAGTACTGTATCATTTCAATCATTTTAGTCAATAAGATTCTTGCTACGTAAGCTTAACTATCTGAACATTCGAGACGTGTAGTCCACTTGTCATTCCAATCTCCTTTGCATTAGCGTAGCCTCTTCTGTAGCCTGTCAACTATGTGTCTATCTATCCCTGTTCTCTCCTCTCTGCACAGACCATACAAACGCTCCACACCACCCTAATCTGGTGGTCCCAGCGCGCACGACCACGTGGAGTTCCAGGTCTCCGGTAGCCTCTGGAACTGCCGATCTGCGGCCAACAAGGCAGAGTTCATCTCAGCCTATGCCTCCCTCCAGTCCCTCGACTTCTTGGCACTGACGGAAACATGGATCACCACAGATAACACTGCTACTCCTACTGCTCTCTCTTTGTCCGCCCACATGTTCTAGCACACCCCGAGAGCTTCTGGTCAGCGGGGTGGTGGCACCGGGATCCTCATCTCTCCCAAGTGGTCATTCTCTCTTTCTCCCCTTACCCATCTGTCTATCGCCTCCTTTGAATTCCATGCTGTCACAGTTACCAGCCCTTTCAAGCTTAACATCCTTATCATTTATCGCCCTACAGGTTCCTCGGAGAGTTCATCAATGAGCTTGATGCCTTGATAAGCTCCTTTCCTGAGGACGGCTCACCTCTCACAGTCCTGGGCGACTTTAACCTCCCCACGTCTACCTTGGACTCATTCCTCTCTGCCTCCTTCTTTACACTCCTCTCCTCTTTTGACCTCACCCTCTCACCTTCCCCCTACTCACAAGGCAGGCAATACGCTCGACCTCATCTTTACTAGATGCTGTTCTTCCACTAACCTCATTGCAACTCCCTCCAAGTCTCCGACCACTACCTTGTATCCTTTTCCCTCTCGCTCTCATCCAACACTTCCCACACTGCCCCTACTCGGATGGTATCGCGCCGTCCCAACCTTCGCTCTCTCTCCCCGCTACTCTCTCCTCTTCCATCCTATCATCTCTTCCCTCTGCTCATACCTTCTCCAACCTATCTCCTGATTCTGCCTCCTCAACCCTCCTCTCTTCCCTTTCTGCATCCTTTGACTCTCTATGTCCCCTATCCTCCAGGCCGGCTCGGTCCTCCCCTCCCGCTCCGTGGCTCGACGACTCATTGCGAGCTCACAGAACAGTGCTCCGGGCAGCCGAGCGGAAATGGAGGAAAACTCGCCTCCCTGCGGACCTGGCATCCTTTCACTCCCTCCTCTCTACATTTTCCTCCTCTGTCTCTGCTGCTAAAGCCACTTTCTACCACTCTAAATTCCAAGCATCTGCCTCTAACCCTAGGAAGCTCTTTGCCACCTTCTCCTCCCTCCTGAAACCTCCCCCCCCCCCTCCCTCTCTGCAGATGACTTCGTCAACCATTTTGAAAAGAAGGTCGACGACATCCGATCCTCGTTTGCTAAGTCAAACGACACCGCTGGTTCTGCTCACACTGCCCTACCCTGTGCTCTGACCTCTTTCTCCCCTCTCTCTCCAGATGAAATCTCGCTTCTTGTGACGGCCGGCCGCCCAACAACCTGCCCGCTTGACCCTATCCCCTCCTCTCTTCTCCAGACCATTTCCGGAGACCTTCTCCCTTACCTCACCTCGCTCATCAACTCATCCCTGACCGCTGGCTACGTCACTTCCGTCTTCAAGAGAGCGAGAGTTGCACCCCTTCTGAAAAAACCTACACTCGACCCCCTCCGATGTCAACAACTACAGACCAGTATCCCTTCTTTCTTTCTCTCCAAAACTCTTGAACGTGCCGTCCTTGGCCAGCTCTCCCGCTATCTCTCTCAGAATGACCTTCTTGATCCAAATCAGTCAGGTTTCAAGACTAGTCATTCAACTGAGACTGCTCTTCTCTGTATCACGGAGGCGCTCCGCACTGCTAAAGCTAACTCTCTCTCCTCTGCTCTCATCCTTCTAGACCTATCGGCTGCCTTCGATACTGTGAACCATCAGATCTTCCTCTCCACCCTCTCCGAGTTGGGCATCTCCGGCGCGGCCCACGCTTGGATTGCGTCCTACCTGACAGGTCGCTCCTACCAGGTGGCGTGGCGAGAATCTGTCTCCTCGCCACGCGCTCTCACCACTGGTGTCCCCAGGGCTCTGTTCTAGGCCCTCTCCTATTCTCGCTATACACCAAGTCACTTGGCTCTGTCATAACCTCACATGGTCTCTCCTATCATTGCTATGCAGACGACACACAATTAATCTTCTCCTTTCCCCTTCTGATGACCAGGTGGCGAATCGCATCTCTGCATGTCTGGCAGACATATCAGTGTGGATGACGGATCACCACCTCAAGCTGAACCTCGGCAAGACGGAGCTGCTCTTCCTCCCGGGGAAGGACTGCCCGTTCCATGATCTCGCCATCACGGTTGACAACTCCATTGTGTCCTCCTCCCAGAGCGCTAAGAACCTTGGCATGATCCCGGACAACACCCTGTCGTTCTCAACTAACATCAAGGCGGTGGCCCGTTCCTGTAGGTTCATGCTCTACAACATCCGCAGAGTACGACCCTGCCTCACACAGGAAGCGGCGCAAGTCCTAATCCAGGCACTTGTCATCTCCCGTCTGGATTACTGCAACTCGCTGTTGGCTGGGCTCCCTGCCTGTGCCATTAAACCCCTACAACTCATCCAGAACGCCGCAGCCCGTCTGGTGTTCAACCTTCCCAAGTTCTCTCACGTCACCCCGCTCCTCCGCTCTCTCCACTGGCTTCCAGTTGAAGCTCGCATCCGCTACAAGACCATGGTGCTTGGCTACGGAGCTGTGAGGGGAACGGCACCGCAGTACCTCCAGGCTCTGATCAGGCCCTACACCCAAACAAGGGCACTGCGTTCATCCACCTCTGGCCTGCTCGCCTCCCTACCACTGAGGAAGTACAGTTCCCGCTCAGCCCAGTCAAAACTGTTCGCTGCTCTGGCCCCCAATGGTGGAACAAACTCCCTCACGACGCCAGGACAGCAGAGTAAATCACCACCTTCCGGAGACACCTGAAACCCCACCTCTTCAAGGAATACCTAGGATAGGATAATGTAATCCTTCTCACCCCCCTTAAATGATTTAGATGCACTATTGTAAAGTGGCTGTTCCACTGGATGTCAGAAGGTGAATTCACCAATTTGTAAGTCGCTCTGGATAAGAGCGTCTGCTAAATGACTTAAATGTAAATGTACTGTCTGTTGATAGCAGGTCTAACAGTATATCTACTGTCTGTTGATAGCAGGTCTAACAGTATATCTACTGTCTGTTGATAGCAAGTCTAACAGTATATCTACTGTCTGTTGATAGCTGGTCTAACAGTTTATCTACTGTTGATAGCAGGTCTAACAGTATATCTACTGTCTGTTGATAGCAGGTCTAACAGTTTATCTACTGTTGATAGCAGGTCTAACAGTTTATCTACTGTCTGTTGATAGCTGGTCTAACAGTTTATCTATTGTCTGTTGATAGCAGGTCTAACAGTATATCTACTGTCTGTTGATAGCAGGTCTGACAGTATATCTACTGTCTGTTGATAGCAGGTCTAACAGTAAATCTACTGTTGATATCAGGTCTAACAGTATATCTACTGTTGATAGCAGGTCTGACAGTATATCTACTGTCTGTTGATAGCAGGTCTAACAGTTTATCTACTGTTGATTGCAGGTCTAACAGTATATCTACTGTCTGTTGATAGCAGGTCTAACAGTTTATCTACTGTTGATTGCAGGTCTAACAGTATATCTACTGTCTGTTGATAGCAGGTCTAACAGTATATCTACTGTCTGTTGATAGCTGGTCTAACAGTATATCTACTGTCTGTTGATAGCAGGTCTAACAGTATATCTACTGTCTGTTGATAGCAGGTCTAACAGTAAATCTACTGTCTGTTGATAGCTGGTCTAACAGTATATCTACTGTCTGTTGATAGCAGGTCTGACAGTATATCTACTGTCTGTTGATAGCAGGTCTAACAGTATATCTACTGTCTGTTGATAGCAGGTCTGACAGTATATCTACTGTCTGTTGATAGCAGGTCTAACATATCTACTGTCTGTTGATAGCAGGTCTAACAGTATATCTACTGTCTGTTGATAGCAGGTCTAACAGTATATCTACTGTCTGTTGATAGCAGGTCTAACAGTATATCTACTGTCTGTTGATAGCAGGTCTAACAGTATATCTACTGTCTGTTGATAGCAGGTCTGACAGTATATCTACTGTCTGTTGATAGCAAGTCTAACAGTATATCTGCTGTCTGTTGATAGCAGGTCTACCAGTATATCTACTGTCTGTTGATAGCAGGTCTAACAGTATATCTACTGTTGATAGCAGGTCTAATAGTATATCTACTGTCTGTTGATAGCAGGTCTAATAGTATATCTACTGTCTGTTGATAGCAGGTCTAACAGTTTATCTACTGTCAGCTTGTCAGTCCATTCATATCAAAGGCTGATTCTCTGTTTTGTTCATTCACACGATTTTCTGTGATCTTCTCCTGCTTTCCACTCTAGAGGGCAGTGAGGTGTTTATTCAACAAGCCTCCTGAAAACGACAGAGGTCCACTGTGAGACACAGTTGGTACATTTCGTAATCAGCCAAATAGTCTCTTTTTTCAAAACACTATATGGAACCAAGTGAGCAAGCGATCCCTTGTTGCAGTCAGTGCCACAATTTAAGTCGTACCGTGAATGTGATCTTTGGTTTCAAAGAGCTTTTTCTGTTTCAAGTAAGCGATACAAAAAGGGTGGGAGGGGATGAATTAAATCGACATGTTAGTCATTTAGCAGATGTTCTTATCCAGAGCGATTTACAGTTAGTGCATTCAGCTTAAGACATCTAGGTGGGACAACCACACATCACAGTCATAGTAAGTCCATTTTTCCTCAATAAAGTAGCTATCAGCTGGGTGAGGAGGGAGTTCGGGGGGGGTGGGGTTCAGATGTTTTCAGAAGATGGACAGGTGGGTAGGGACTCTACTGTCCTAGCTTCAGGGGGAAGATGGACAGGGACTCTGCTGTTCTAGCTTCAGGGGGAAGATGGACAGGGACTCTGCTGTTCTAGCTTCAGGGGGAAGATGGACAGGGACTCTGCTGTTCTAGCTCCAGGGGGATGATGGGTAGGGACTCTACTGTCCTAGCTTCAGGGGAAAGATGGGCAGGGACTCTGCTGTCCCAGCTTCAGGGGGAAGATGGACAGGGACTCTGCTGTTCTAGCTTCAGGGGGAAGATGGACAGGGACTCTGCTGTTCTAGCTTCAGGGGGAAGATGGACAGGGACTCTGCTGTTCTAGCTCCAGGGGGATGATGGGTAGGGACTCTACTGTCCTAGCTTCAGGGGGAAGATGGACAGGGACTCTGCTGTTCTAGCTCCAGGGGGATGATGGGTAGGGACTCTACTGTCCTAGCTTCAGGGGGAAGATGGACAGGGACTCTGCTGTTCTAGCTTCAGGGGAAAGATGGGTAGGGACTCTGCTGTTCTAGCTTCAGGGGAAAGATGGGTAGGAACTCTGCTGTTCTAGCTTCAGGGGAAAGATGGGTAGGAACTCTGCTGTTCTAGCTTCAGGGGGAAGATGGACAGGGACTCTGCTGTTCTAGCTTCAGGGGAAAGATGGGTAGGGACTCTACTGTCCTAGCTTCAGGGGAAAGATGGACAGGGACTCTGCTGTTCTAGCTCCAGGGGGATGATGGGTAGGGACTCTACTGTCCTAGCTTCAGGGGAAAGATGGGTAGGAACTCTGCTGTTCTAGCTTCAGGGGGAAGATGGACAGGGACTCTGCTGTTCTAGCTCCAGGGGAAAGATGGGTAGGGACTCTACTGTCCTAGCTTCAGGGGAAAGATGGACAGGGACTCTGCTGTTCTAGCTCCAGGGGGATGATGGGTAGGGACTCTACTGTCCTAGCTTCAGGGGGAAGATGGACAGGGACTCTGCTGTTCTAGCTCCAGGGGGAAGATGGGTAGGGACTCTACTGTTCTAGCTTCAGGGGGAAGATGGACAGGGACTCTGCTGTTCTAGCTTCAGGGGGAAGATGGACAGGGACTCTGCTGTTCTAGCTTCAGGGGAAAGATGGGCAGGGACTCTGCTGTTCTAGCTTCAGGGGAAAGATGGACAAGGACTCTGCTGTTCTAACTTCAGGGGAAAGATGGACAGGGACTCTGCTGTTCTAGCTTCAGGGGAAAGATGGACAGGGACTCTGCTGTTCTAGCTCCAGGGGGAAGATGGGCAGGGACTCTACTGTCCTAGCTCCAGGGGAAAGATGGACAGGGACTCTGCTGTTCTAGCTCCAGGGGGATGATGGGTAGGGACTCTACTGTCCTAGCTTCAGGGGAAAGATGGGCAGGGACTCTGCTGTCCCAGCTTCAGGGGGAAGATGGTCAGGGACGTTTAACTTTTTGAAATTCTCAATTATAGTGGATTTGTCAGTAGTGACAGTGTTTCCTAGCCTCAGTGCTGTGGGATAAGGTACTCTTATTCTTTTATTTTTCCTAGTCTCAGTGCAGTGGGCAGCTGGGAGGAGGTACTCTTATTCTCCATGGACTTTACAGTGTCCCAAAACGTTTTCAAATTAGTGCTGCAGGATGCAAATTTCAGTTTGAAAAAGCTAGCCTTTTAATTTCCTAACTGTGGCGGCAGGTAGCCATGTGGATAGAGCGTTGGACTAGTAACCGAAAGGTTGCAAGATCGAATCCCCGAGCTGACAAGGTACAAATCTGTTGTTCTGCCCATGAACAAGGTAGTTAACCCACTGTTCCTAGGCCGTCTTAACTGACTGTATGTATTGGTTCCTGACTTCCCTGAAAAGTTACATATTGCAGGGAGTATTTGAAGCTAGTGCAGTTCGCCACAGGGTGATTTTGTGTTGGTCGAGGGCACTCAAGTCTTCAGCGAACCATCTGGTCTTAGTTCAAGATGTTTTGAAAGGGGCATATTTAAGATGGAAAGGAAAGCACTTTTAAAAAACAACCAGGCATCCTCTACTGACGGGATGAGGTTCAAATCCTTCCAGGATACCCGGTCGGTTAGAGAGGCCTGCTCACTGAAGTGTTTTAGGGAGCGTTTGACAGTGGTGAGAGGTGGTAGTTTGACCGCGGACCCATAACGGATGCAGGTAAAGAGGCAGTGATCGCTGAGATCTTGGTTGAAAACAGTAGAGGTATATTTGGAGGGCAGGTTAGTTAGGATGAAATCTATGAGAGTGCCCATGTTTAAGGATTTGGGATTGTACCTGGTCGGTTCTTTGATCATTTGTGTGAGATTGAGGGCATCCAGCTTAGATTGTAGGACGGCCAAGGTGTTAAGCATGTCGCAGTTTAGGTCATCGAACAGTACGAACTCTGACGATAGATGGGGGGGGGGGCAATCAATTCACATATGGTGTCCAGGGCACAGCTGGGAGTTGAGGGGGGTCTATAACAAGTGACAACAGTGAGAGACTTATTTCTGGAGAGATGGATTTTCAATAGTAGAAACTCGAACTGTTTATTCATAGACCTGGATAGTATGACAGAACTCTGCAGGCTATCTCTGCAGTAAATTGCAATTCCACCCACTTTAACAGTTCTGTCTTGACAGAAAATGTTGTAATTGGGGATGGAAATGTCAGAATTTTTGGTGGCCTTCCTAAGCCATGATTCAGACATGGCTAGGACATCCGGGTTGGCAGAGTGTGCTGAAGCAGTGAATTAAAAAACTTAGAGAGGAGGCATCTGATGTTAATATACATGAACCCAAGGCTATTACGGTTGCAGAAGTCAACAAATGAGAGCGCCTGGGGACATACAGGGCGTGGGTTAACCTCTACATCACCAGAGGAATAGAGGAGGAGTAGGGTGAGGGTATGGCTAAAAGGGTTGGGGTGTAGCGGTTTGAGCATAGCTTGAAGGTAGGGAAATGGCAGTTCTTCTCGCTGCTCCATAGGCACAATGTTGTTGTAGTGAATGTGAGCTTTGACTGGAAGCCAGAGGAGGAGCAGGGTGACATGGGAGAGAAGGCAGATGTGGAGTCTATCATCATCATCAGTACAGACAGCATTCAGTTTAGTATAATATGAAGTTGATTTTAAAGGGCCACTACGTAGTAGAAGGCGTTAGACAGACAGACGTGTTTGGAGTGGGAAAATAACAGAGTTACACTAGTGTAAACATTCTAGAGACGAAAGTGTTGAAAAAAACAGAGTTACACTAGTGTAAACGTTCTAGAGACGAAAGTGTTGAAAATAACAGAGTTACACTAGTGTAAACATTCTAGAGACGAAAGTGTTGAAAAAAACAGGACTTGAAAGAGAGAGGGAGAATTTGGAGTCATCATAGCATTACAATAATTTAGACAACACTCTGTCTGTCTGTCTGTCTGTCTGTCTGTCTGTCTGTCTGTCTGTCTGTCTGTGTCTGCTCCTTATCAATAAAATATGCTGTGCATGAATTCATAATTCCTGCGTTGCCAAGGTGATCCGAAAGACTATGCCAGCGTCCCAAATGGCACCACATTCCCTTTAAGGTGAGTTAGACAAACCAAGGTTTAAACTGAGAGTCTGAATTAGACAAACCAATGTTTTAACTGAGCTGACGTCAATAGAATGTTGGACATTAAATCATACCACAAATACTGTTAATGTGGAGAACACCTATGGCATACAAAACATTATGAACACCAGCTCTTTACACTGAGTATACAAAACATTATGAACACCAGCTCTTTACACTGAGTATACAAAACATTATGAACATCAGCACTTTACACTGAGTATACAAAACATTATGAACACCTGCTCTTTACACTGAGTATACAAAACATTATGAACATCAGCTCTTTACACTGAGCATACAAAACATTATGAACACCAGCTCTTTACACTGAGTATACAAAACATTATGAACACCTGCTCTTTACACTGAGTATACAAAACATTATGAACACCTGCTCTTTATAATGAGCATACAAAACATTATGAACACCTGCTCTTTACACTGAGCATACAAAACATTATGAACACCTGCTCTTTACACTGAGCATACAAAACATTATGAACATCAGCTCTTTACACTGAGTATACAAAACATTATGAACACCTGCTCTTTACACTGAGCCGTGATCTGTTATTCCGTATCCATGTTATCTCACTGAGGTCCCAGTACCGCATGCTATCTCACTGAGGTCCCAGTACCGCATGCTATCTCACTGAGGTCCCAGTACCGCATGCTATCTCACTGAGGTCCCAGTACCGCATGCTATCTCACTGAGGTCCCAGTACCGCATGCTATCTCACTGAGGTCCCAGTTGCTGCCTCAGTCTCTCCCTTCTGCTACTGAGAACACTACTGTCTCTCCCTTAGAGACTCTGCTACTGAGAACACTACTGTCTCTCCCTTAGAGACTCTGCTACTGAGAACACTACTGTCTCTCCCTTAGAGACTCTGCTACTGAGAACACTACTGTCTCTCCCTTAGAGACTCTGCTACTGAGAACACTACTGTCTCTCCCTTAGAGACTCTGCTACTGAGAACACTACTGTCTCTCCCTTAGAGACTCTGCTACTGAGAACACTACTGTCTCTCCCTTAGAGACTCTGCTACTGAGAACACTACTGTCTCTCCCTTAGAGACTCTGCTACTGAGAACACTACTGTCTCTTCCTTAGAGACTCTGCTACTGAGAACACTACTGTCTCTCACTTAGAGACTCTGCTACTGAGAACACTACTGTCTCTCCCTTAGACACTCTTCTACTGAGAACACTACTGTCTCTCCCTTAGAGACTCGGCTACTGAGAACACTACTGTCTCTCACTTAGAGACTCTGCTACTGAGAACACTACTGTCTCTCCCTTAGACACTCTTCTACTGAGAACACTACTGTCTCTCCCTTAGAGACTCTTCTACTGAGAACACTACTGTCTCTCCCTTAGAGACTCTGCTACTGAGAACACTACTGTCTCTCCCTTAGAGACTCTGCTACTGAGAACACTACTGTCTCTCCCTTAGAGACTCTGCTACTGAGAACACTACTGTCTCTCCCTTAGAGACTCTGCTACTGAGAACACTACTGTCTCTCCCTTAGAGACTCTGCTACTGAGAACACTACTGCCTCTCCCTTAGAGACTCTGCTACTGAGAACACTACTGTCTCTCGCCTTAGAGACTCTGCTACTGAGAACACTACTGTCTCTCCCTTAGAGACTGTGCTACTGAGAACACTACTGTCTCTCCCTTAGAGACTCTGCTACTGAGAACACTACTGTCTCTTCCTTAGAGACTCTGCTACTGAGAACACTACTGTCTCTCACTTAGAGACTCTGCTACTGAGAACACTACTGTCTCTCCCTTAGACACTCTTCTACTGAGAACACTACTGTCTCTCCCTTAGAGACTGTGCTACTGAGAACACTACTGTAGCTACTAGCGAGCTCTACACATCTCTCTCTTTCTCACACTTCTCTTTTTCTCTCCATATTCTCTCTGCTGTTTTAACTGAAGGGGGAGTGGACACAATGATCCCCTCTCTTCCTCTCCCCACACAGCATCTCTCATCATCTTCCTCGCCCTGTCTCTTACCAGAATATACCTCTCTCTCTCTCAATTCAATTCTCTTTATTGGCATGACGTAACAATGTACATATTGCCAAAGCTTATTTTGGATATTTGCAATATAAAAAATAAATACAAATGGGAATCAACATTTTTCAACAGTAACAACAATAACCAAGTGTCAAAATAACCATACATTTAACTATAACAATAAGCATACAGTAGAGGACATGTACAGGTTGATTGGTCTGTCAGACACTGTCCCTCAACTTATGGCAGGCAGCAATGTAGTGCGCTGCCAACCCACAGCTCTCTGCGTCCTCCCCCAACAGGACGGGTAGCCTACTCTCTCTCTCTCTCTGTCTCTCTCTCTGTCTGTCTCTCTCTCTGTCAGTCAGTCAGTCAGTCAGTCAGTCAGTCAGTCAGTCAGTCAGTCAGATAGATAGATAGATAGATAGATAGATAGATAGATCAATATGTGTATATAGATAGATAGATAGATAGATATGTGTATATAGATAGATAGATATCTGTATATAGATAGATAGATATGTGTATATAGATAGATAGATATGTGTATATAGATAGATATAGATAGATAGATATAGATATAGATAGATATAGATATAGATAGATAGATTTCTCCTCACTTCTCTTTTCAAACTGCAACAGAATTGTCTCGTCTGGCTACGTCCCCAAAAATACCATTTATAGGGCACTACCTTTGACCAGGGCCCATAGAACTATGTTCAAAGGCAGTGCACTATACAGGGAATAGTGTGCTATTTGGGACACACACACACACACACTGCTGTTCTGGGCCGAGGCCAGATACATCTCCTGCACTTGATCACGACAAACCTAAGATGACGGTGATGATGTAACACAGAAACTCACGGGATTTATGATCCGAACTGCTTCGTTTTAGGATTATGATCAAACTGCTTTGTTTTAGAGAGTAGAAAAATGAGCTGTATCTCTGTAGCTAAGCATTGTGGGAAGCGATGGTCTGTCAAGTTACTGTATAGTACAGGAAGCTTCCACTGCACTCTCCCCCACCTCTCTCTCCCCACTTCTCGCTCCCCTCCCCTCTCCTCTCCTCACACCCTTTCTCTCTCTCTCCTCCCCCTCCCATCTCTGTTCCTCACCTTTATCTCATTCATCCCCTCTCTCTCTCTCTCTCCTCCCCCTCCCATCTCTCTTCCTCACCTCTATCTCATTCATTCCCTCTCTCTCTTTCAACCCATATGCAAGGTCTCTGTGGTATCAGCTGTGGTTGTCTCTCTCCTCCCCCTCCTTTCTTTTCTCACTCGTTCTTACCGTTTCTTGTGTTTGTCCTTATAGAGCTCTTCACTGCATCAACCAGGGCCTCTCAGCTCAACACCCACACGACAGCATCAAGTTCCACCACCTAGAGAGAGAGAGAGAGAGAGAGAGAGAGAGAGAGAGAGAGAGAGAGAGAGAGAGAGAGAGAGAGAGAGAGAGAGAGAGAGAGAGAGAGAGAGAGAGAGAGAGAGAGGTTGGTTAGCATGAGGTACAGTAGTTTGTGTCTGCATAACGTGAGGTTAAGTGCAGGTTAAGATGATAATGTGAGGTTGTTATTATAATTATTATTATTATTATGCAGGTTAATCTGGAAAGTGTGAAAGAGAACCTATTGAAGTTTGAACTTTGTTTGGGATGTCTGTGAATAAATTGACAGAGAAGCAGTAGTAATAATAATACAGGAAGTAGTAGTGATAATCATACAGGAAGTAGCAGTAATAATAATACAGGAAGTAGTATTGATAATCATACAGGAAGTAGCAGTAATAATAATACAGGAAGTAGTATTGATAATCATACAGGAAGTAGCAGTAATAATAATACAGGAAGTAGTATTGATAATCATACAGGAAGTAGCAGTAATAATAATACAGGAAGTAGTAGTGATAATCATACAGGAAGTAGCAGTAATAATAATACAAGAAGTAGTAGTGATAATCATACAGGAAGTAGTATTGATAATCATACAGGAAGTAGCAGTAATAATAATACAGGAAGTAGTAGTGATAATCATACAGGAAGTAGAAGTAATAATAATACAGGAAGTAGTAGTGATAATCATACAGGAAGTAGCAGTAATAATAATACAAGAAGTAGTAGTGATAATCATACAGGAAGTAGTATTGATAATCATACAGGAAGTAGCAGTGATAATAATACAGGAAGTAGTATTGATAATCATACAGGAAGTAGCAGTGATAATAATACAGGAAGTAGTTGTGATAATCATACAGGAAGTAGCAGTAATAATCATACAGGAAGTAGCAGTAATAATAATACAGGAAGTAGAAGTAATAATAATACAGGAAGTAGTATTGATAATCATACAGGAAGTAGCAGTAATAATCATACAGGAAGTAGCAGTAATAATAATACAGGAAGTAGTATTGATAATCATACAGGAAGTAGCAGTAATAATAATACAGGAAGTAGTAGTGATAATCATACAGGAAGTAGCAGTAATAATAATACAGGAAGTAGTATTGATAATCATACAGGAAGTAGCAGTAATAATAATACAGGAAGTAGTAGTGATAATCATACAGGAAGTAGCAGTAATAATAATACAAGAAGTAGTAGTGATAATCATACAGGAAGTAGTATTGATAATCATACAGGAAGTAGCAGTAATAATAATACAGGAAGTAGTAGTGATAATCATACAGGAAGTAGCAGTAATAATAATACAGGAAGTAGTAGTGATAATCATACAGGAAGTAGCAGTAATAATAATACAAGAAGTAGTAGTGATAATCATACAGGAAGTAGTATTGATAATCATACAGGACGTAGCAGTGATAATAATACAGGAAGTAGTATTGATAATCATACAGGAAGTAGCAGTGATAATAATACAGGAAGTAGTATTGATAATCATACAGGAAGTAGCAGTAATAATCATACAGGAAGTAGCAGTAATAATAATACAGGAAGTAGTAGTGATAATCATACAGGAAGTAGCAGTAATAATAATACAGGAAGTAGTAGTGATAATCATACAGGAAGTAGCAGTAATAATAATACAGGAAGTAGTATTGATAATCATACAGGAAGTAGCAGTAATAATAATACAGGAAGTAGTATTGATAATCATACAGGAAGTAGCAGTAATAATAATACAGGAAGTAGTATTGATAATCATACAGGAAGTAGCAGTAATAATAATACAGGAAGTAGTATTGATAATCATACAGGAAGTAGCAGTAATAATAATACAGGAAGTAGTATTGATAATCATACAGGAAGTAGCAGTAATAATAATACAGGAAGTAGTATTGATAATAATACAGGAAGTAGTAGTAGTACTTCTCAGTTTGGACATCATCCTTTATTTTCACACTACAGTAACAGAAGCCTGTTTATATCTGTCTCAGCTCAGTTGTTATAGCTCATGACCTCACACTACACACTAAACCCTCTAATCTAGTGTCTACTGTAACTATTGACGCTATCCATGGTGGCATTGCATCATACCAGGAACGAGAGCTAGAGAAGGAAAGAGATGGAGAATGGCTTTGCTAAACTGTTGCCAGGGAAACAAGCATGGCAACGGCGAGGCAGAGAACTTTCTGAGCTATTGATTAGCCTAACGACAACAAAACGCTAACCATATTTGTCTCCCAGCTGGACAGACAGAGAAGAAAGAGGATAAAGAGGAACAAAGGGAAGAAGGAGAGAAGGAGACAGAAAAGGAGAGAGAGGAAGATGAAAGGTGTGTGTTTAAAGCGAAAGGTCTTCACAGTAAAAAAAAAACTGGGTTAACCTTCACATAGAGAGAGGTGCACCCTGGGATATTAGTAATTCACCAGCGGGTTGCCATCAGTGTGTGTATGAATGTGACATTGTAGACTAGAAATATAAAAACACATCTTCTGAGTGCCAAACATCTCCCACCTACTCTATATTACTCTCTCTGTCTCTCTCTGTCTCTGTCTCTCTCTCCCTCTGTCTCTATCTCCCTCCCACTCTCTATTACTCTCTGTCTTTGTCTCCCTCTGTCTCTGTCTCCCTCCCACTCTCTATTACTCTCTCTGTCTCTCTATTACTCTCTCTGTCTCTCTATCTCTCTCTGTCTCTCTATTACTCTCTCTGTCTCTCTGTCTCTCTATTACTCTCTCTGTCTCTCTATTACTCTCTCTGTCTCTCTATTACTCTCTCTGTCTCTCTGTCTCTCTATTACTCTCTCTGTCTCTCTATTACTCTCTCTGTCTCTCTATTACTCTCTCTGTCTCTCTATTACTCTCCCTGTCTCTCTATTACTATCTATGTCTCTCTATTACTCTCTATTACTCTCTCTGTCTCTCTATTACTCTCTCTGTCTCTCTGTCTCTCTATTACTCTCTCTGTCTCTCTATTACTCTCCCTGTCTCTCTATTACTCTCTCTGTCTCTCTATTACTCTCTATGTCTCTCTATTACTCTCCCTGTCTCTCTATTACTCTATCTCTCTCTATTACTCTCTCTGTCTCTCTATTACTCTCTCTGTCTCTCTATTACTCTCCCTGTCTCTCTATTACTCTCCCTGTCTCTCTATTACTCTCTCTGTCTCTCTATTACTCTCTATGTCTCTCTATTACTCTCTATGTCTCTCTATTACTCTATCTCTCTCTATTACTCTCTCTGTCTCTCTATTACTCTCTCTGTCTCTCTGTCTCTCTGTCTCTCTATTACTCTCTGTCTCTCTATTACTCTCTCTGTCTCTCTATTACTCTCTCTGTCTCTGTCTCTCTATTACTCTCTGTCTCTCTGTCTCTCAATTACTCTCTCTGCCACTCTATTACTCTCCCTGTCTCTCTATTACTATCTATGTCTCTCTATTACTCTCTATTACTCTCTTTGTCTCTCTATTACTCTCTCTCTCTCTATTACTCTCTGTCTCTCTGTCTCTCTGTCTCTCTATTACTCTCTCTGTCTCTCTATTACTCTCCCTGTCTCTCTATTACTCTCTATGTCTCTCTGTCTCTCTATTACTCTCGCTGTCTCTGTCTCTATTACTCTCTCTGTCTCTCTATTACTCTCTCTGTCTCTCTATTACTCTCTCTGTCTCTCTATTACTCTCTCTGTCTCTCTATTACTCTCCCTGTCTCTCTATTACTCTCCCTGTCTCTCTATTACTCTCTCTGTCTCTCTGTCTCTCTATTACTGTCTCTGTCTCTCTATTACTCTCTAAGTCTACCTCACACTATTACTATCTCTCTCTCTCTTTCTCTCCCTCTTTCTTACACCCCCCCCCCCGCTGTCTCTCATCTAGTTAAAGTAAATATGAAGTGTATTTACAATTTGTATTTTAGTTATTCATTTCGGCGGCCTTTCTCAATAGCAAGGCTATGCTCACTGAGTCTGTACATAGTCAAAGCTTTCCTTCATTTTGGGTCCGTCACAGTGGTCAGGTATTCTGCCACTGTGTACTCTCTGTTCAGGGCCAAATAGCATTCTAGCTTGCTCAGTTTGAAGCTCAACCGTCCCCGTGAAGAAGATCTTCTTTAAGGATCCACTGTAAGGGATCTCGTCCTCCTCTTCTGAGGAGTAGAAGCGAGAAGGATCGGAGGACCAAGGTGCAGCGTGCTAAGTGTTCATGTCTTTTTAATAAACAAACTGAACACTGGAACAAAACAATAAACGATGTGAACAAAATGAAACAGTATGGCCCAAACACTCAGACGGAAAGAAACATCCACAAAGCAAAAGTGAAACCCAGGCTACCTAAGTATGATTCTCAATCAGGGACAACAATTGACAGCTGCCTCTGATTGAGAACCATACTAGGCCGAACTCAAAACACAACATAGAAAAACAAACATGGACTGCCCACCCCAACTCACTCCCTGACCATACTAACACACAGACAAAAACAAAGGAACTAAGGTCAGAACGTGACATCCACTCCTTTTTAAAAACAATTCTCCTAAAATGACAAACCCAAATCTAACTGCCTGTAGCTCAGGACCTGAAGCAAGGATATGCATGTTATTGATACCATTTGAAAGGAAACACTTTGAGGTTTGTGTAAATGTGAAAGAAATGTAGGAGAATATTACACATTAGATTTAGTAAAAGAATATACAAAGAAAAAAAATATATTTTTTGAAATCTTTGAAATGCAAGAGAAAGGCCAAAATGTATTACTCTATGAAAAGTTGTAGACTGATCCAATGAACCATTGCATTTCTGTAAAAAAAAATGGATCTGGACTGCCAAAATGTTTCTAATTTGTTTATTAATAACTTTTCATGTTCAAAACTATGCACTCTCCTCAAACAATAGCATGGTATTATTTCACTGTAATAGCTAATGTAAATTGGATAGTGCAGTTAGATTAACAAGAATTGAAGCTTTCTTCCCATATCAGATATGTCTATGTCCTGGGAAATGTTCTTGTTACTTACAACCTCATGCTAATCATATTAGCCTACGTTTGCTCAACCTCATGCTAATCATATTAGCCTACGTTAGCTCAACCTCATGCTAATCATATTAGCCTACGTTAGCTCAACCTCATGCTAATCATATTAGCCTACGTTAGCTCAACCTCATGCTAATCATATTAGCCTACGTTAGCTCAACCTCATGCTAATCATATTAGCCTAAGTTAGCTCAACCTCATGCTAATCATATTAGCCTACGTTTGCTCAACCTCATGCTAATCATATTAGCCTACGTTAGCTCAACCTCATGCTAATCATATTAGCCTACGTTAGCTCAACCTCATGCTAATCATATTAGCCTACGTTAGCTCAACAGTCCCGTGGAAGGGACACCGATCCCGAATAAGTTTTTTAACATCATCCTCAGCTCTGGAATCTTCACCAAAATTTGTAACCAAGGACTGATCACCCCAATCCACAATACTGGAGACAAATTTGAACCCAATGACGACTGTGGGATTAAAGAGTTTAATTATAGCGAATTGGAATTTGTGGTCTGTATATTTGATCATGTAGGATACCATAAACACAGGGTTGATATGTTGTCATGCAGTTTATTCAGTTGAAGAATCCAGTGGATTCTCTCTCTTTCTCTCTCTCCCTTTTTGTCTTGCTCTCACTCACTCACTCACTCACTCACTCACTCACTCACTCACTCACTCACTCACTCACTCACTCTCACACACACACACACACACACACACACACACACACACACACACACACACACACACACACACACACACACACACACACACACACACACACACACACACACACACACACACATCTACCCCATGTAAACAGTCCTGTGTTGAACTCCATAAATAATGCATTGTGGACCGTATTTCTGAGAGAACCCACACACACATCAGTGATCGCTGCACAAACAAAACAACACGCCACACACCAAAGCCGAGTCCGATCCACACAAACCATACACAAAGGAACACACTCCTAGAGAACAATTAACGACACGGACGCTGGTCTGTGTCTAGAAAAGGTCTGGCTCACGCTTCCTCTTCTCCTCTCTTCCTCTCCTCCTCTCTTCCTCTTCTCCTCTCTTCCTCTCCTCCTCTCTTCCTCTCCTCCTCTCTTCCTCTCCTCCTCTCTTCCTCTCCTCCTCTCTTCCTCTCTTCCTCTCTTCCTCTTCTCCTCTCTTCCTCTTCTCATCTCTTCCTCTCTGCCTTCAGTCCTTGAGCAGGTAGAAGGTACTGTAATAGTCTAAAACACATCAGTACGGTAATACTCTAAAACACATCAGTACGGTAATAGTCTAAAACACATCAGTACTGTAATACTCTAAAACACATCAGTACTGTAATAGTCTAAAACACATCAGTACTGTAATACTCTAAAACACATCAGTACTGTAATCGTCTAAAACACATCAGTACGGTAATAGTCTAAAACACATCAGTACTGTAATCGTCTAAAACACATCAGTACTGTAATCGTCTAAAACACATCAGTACGGTAATAGTCTAAAACACATCAGTACTGTAATCGTCTAAAACACATCAGTACTGTAATCGTCTAAAACACATCAGAGAAACACTAAGGCTGCGTTTACACAGGTCAGAACACAAGGTAGACCTGACCTCAGATGACCTTTATGTCCTCATTCCAATTGTCTCTTTATTTCTGATTTAGTGTACTGCTGTTGACCAGGGCCGTAAAGGGCTCTGAGAAGGGAAAGGGGTGACATTTGGGATGCACCCTACCCCCTGTCCGTCAGCATCCACAGCAATGAGAATCCGTTAGATACGGTATTTAATACTCTCAGACGGACACCTGGAATAACAATGCCTCACTATCCACACCAAGACAATGACCCCAAACCACCAAGTGGGATCTGTGTGAATAACTCTAAATAACAGTTACTATATAAACTCTAGAACAGTCCATGTCGCTATGACTACACTCTAAATAACAGTTACTATAACAACACTAGAACAGTCCATGTCTCTATGACTACACTCTAAATAACAGTTACTATAACAACTCTAGAACAGTCCATGTCTCTATGACTACATTCTAAATAACAGTTACTATAACAACTCTAGAACAGTCCATGTCGCTATGACTACACTCTAAATAACAGTTACTATATCAACTCTAGAACAGTCCATGTCTCTATGACTACACTCTAAATAACAGTTACTATATCAACTCTAGAACAGTCCATGTCGCTATGACTACACTCTAAATAACAGTTACTATAACAACACTAGAACAGTCCATGTCGCTATGACTACACTCTAAATAACAGTTACTATAACAACACTAGAACAGTCCATGTCTCTATGACTACACTCTAAATAACAGTTACAATAACAACACTAGAACAGTCCATGTCGCTATGACTACACTCTAAATAACAGTTACTATACCAACACTAGAACAGTCCATGTCGCTATGACTACACTCTAAATAACAGTTACTATAACAACACTAGAACAGTCCATGTCTCTATGACTACACTCTAAATAACAGTTACTATACCAACACTAGAACAGTCCATGTCTCTATGACTACACTCTAAATAACAGTTACTATAACAACACTAGAACAGTCCATGTCTCTATGACTACACTCTAAATAACAGTTACTATAACAACACTAGAACAGTCCATGTCTCTATGACTACACTCTAAATAACAGTTACTATAACAACACTAGAACAGTCCATGTCTCTATGACTACACTATAAATAACAGTTACTATACCAACACTAGAACAGTCAATGTCTCTATGATTACACTCTAAATAACAGTTACTATAACAACACGAGAACAGTCCATGTCTCTATGACTACACTCTAAATAACAGTTACAATAACAACACTAGAACAGTCCATGTCGCTATGACTACACTCTAAATAACAGTTACTATACCAACACTAGAACAGTCCATGTCGCTATGACTACACTCTAAATAACAGTTACTATACCAACACTAGAACAGTCCATGTCTCTATGACTACACTAAATAACAGTTACTATAACAACACTAGAACAGTCCATGTATCTATGACTACATTCTAAATAACAGTTACCATACCAACACTAGAACAGTCAATGTCTCTATGACTACACTAAATAACAGTTACTATAACAACACTAGAACAGTCCATGTCTCTATGACTACACTCTAAATAACAGTTACTATACCAACACTAGAACAGTCCATGTCTCTATGACTACACTCTAAATAACAGTTACTATAACAACACTAGAACAATCCATGTCTCTATGACTCCACCCTAAATAACAGTTACTATAACAACACTAGAACAGTCCATGTCTCTATGACTACACTCTAAATAACAGTTACTATACCAACACTAGAACAGTCCATGTCTCTATGACTACACTCTAAATAACAGTTACTATAACAACACTAGAACAGTCCATGTCTCTATGACTACACTCTAAATAACAGTTACTATACCAACACTAGAACAGTCCATGTCTCTATGACTACACTCTAAATACAAGTTACTATAACAACACTAGAACAGTCCATGTCTCTATGACTACACTCTAAATAACAGTTACTATAACAACACTAGAACAGTCCATGTCTCTATGACTACACTCTAAATAACAGTTACTATAACAACACTAGAACAGTCCATGTCTCTATGACTACACTCTAAATAACAGTTACTATAACAACACTAGAACAGTCCATGTCTCTATGACTACACTCTAAATAACAGTTACTATAACAACACTAGAACAGTCCATGTCTCTATGACTACACTCTAAATAACAGTTACTATACCAACACTAGAACAGTCCATGTCGCTATGACTACACTCTAAATAACAGTTACTATACCAACACTAGAACAGTCCATGTCTCTATGACTACACTAAATAACAGTTACTATACCAACACTAGAACAGTCCATGTCTCTATGACTACTCTCTAAATAACAGTTACGACACCAACACTAGAACAGTCCATGTCTCGATGACTACACTCTAAATAACAGTTACTATAACAACACAAGAACAGTCCATGTCTCTATGACTACACTCTAAATAACAGTTACTATACCAACACTAGAACAGTCCATGTCTCTATGACTACACTAAATAACAGTTACTATAACAACACTAGAACAGTCCATGTCTCTATCACTACTCTCTAAATAACAGTTACTATACCAACACTAGAACAGTCCATGTCTCTATGACTACACTCTAAATAACAGTTACTATAACAACACTAGAACAGTCCATGTCTCTATGACTACACTCTAAATAACAGTTACTATAACAACACTAGAACAGTCCATGTCTCTATGACTACACTCTAAATAACATGTATTATAACAACACTTGAACAGTCCTGGTCTCTATGACTACACTATAAATAACAGTTACTATACCAACACTAGAACAGTCCATGTCTCTATGACTACACTCTAAATAACAGTTACTATACCAACACTAGAACAGTCCATGTCGCTATGACTACACTCTAAATAACAGTTACTATACCAACACTAGAACAGTCCATGTCTCTATGACTACACTCTAAATAACAGTTACTATACCAACACTAGAACAGTCCATGTCTCTATGACTACACTCTAAATAACAGTTACTATAACAACACAAGAACAGTCCATGTCTCTATGACTACACTCTAAATAACAGTTACTATACCAACACTAGAACAGTCCATGTCTCTATGACTACACTCTAAATAACAGTTACTATACCAACACTAGAACAGTCCATGTCTCTATGACTACACTCTAAATAACAGTTACTATAACAACACTAGAACAGTCCATGTCTCTATGACTACACTCTAAATAGCAGTTACTCTAAATAACAGTTACTATACCAACACTAGAACAGTCCATGTCTCTATGACTACACTCTAAATAACAATTACTATACCAACACTAGAACAGTCCATGTCAATATGACTCCACTCTAAATAACAGTTACTATAACAACACAAGAACAGTCCATGTCTCTATGACTACACTCTAAATAACAGTTACTATAACAACATGAGAACAGTCCATGTCTCTATGACTACACTCTAAATAACAGTTACTATACCAACACTAGAACAGTCCATGTCTCTATGACTACACTCTAAATAACAGTTACTATAACAACACTAGAACAGTCCATGTCTCTATGACTACACTCTAAATAACAGTTACTATACCAACACTAGAACAGTCCATGTCTCTATGACTACACTCTAAATAACAGTTACTATAACAACACTAGAACAGTCCATGTCTCTATGACTACACTCTAAATAACAGTTACTATAACAACACTAGAACAGTCCATGTCTCTATGACTACACTCTAAATAACAGTTACTATAACAACACTAGAACAGTCCATGTCTCTATGACTACACTCTAAATAACAGTTACTATAACAACACTAGAACAGTCCATGTCTCTATGACTACACTCTAAATAACATGTATTATAACAACACTAGAACAGTCCATGTCTCTAGGACTACACTCTAAATAACAGTTACTATACCAACACTAGAACAGTCAATGTCTCTATGATTACACTCTAAATAGCAGTTACTATACAGACACTAGAACAGTCCATGTCTCTATGACTACACTCTAAATAACAATTACTATACCAACACTAGAACAGTCCATGTCTCTATGACTACACTCTAAATAACAGTTACTATACCAACACTAGAACAGTCCATGTCTCTATGACTACACTCTAAATAACAGTTACTATACCAACACTAGAACAGTCCATGTCTCTATGACTACACTCTAAATAACAGTTACTATACCAACACTAGAACAGTCCATGTCTCTATGACTACACTCTAAATAACAGTTACTATAACAACAGTAGAACAGTCCATGTCACTATGACTCCACTCTAAATAACAGTTACTATACCAACACTATAACAGTCCATGTCTCTATGACTACACTCTAAATAACAGTTACTATAACAACACTAGAACAGTCCATGTCTCTATGACTACACTCTAAATAACAGTTACTATAACAACACTAGAACAGTCCATGTCTCTATGACTACACTCTAAATAACAGTTACTATAACAGCACTAGAAAAGTCCTGGTCTCTATGACTACACTCTAAATAACAGTTACTATACCAACACTAGAACAGTCCATGTCACTATGACTACACTCTAAATAACAGTTACTATACCAACACTAGAACAGTCCATGTCACTATGACTACACTCTAAATGACAGGTTTTATACCAACCCTGCCGTTCAGCGTTTTGCAGTCTATCTACCTGAAGGCATGCTATCCCTCGTACAGTGACACAATCACCTCGATAAATTACACCGTTGATGAACATCAGCCTGAAAACAACTGACAGTTTACAACTGAACCCAGTTGTAGACTTCATCCCAAACGGCTGTATTTCTGACCAGGGGAGATTTCCATGTGGGACGCTGCCATAATCTTTAGGCCTTTTAGATTACCCCACCTGCATATGAGATACACACACACACACACACACACACACACACACACACACACACACACACACACACACACACACACACACACACACACACACACACACACACACACACACACACACACACACACACACACACACACACACACACACACACACACACACACACACACACACACACACACACACATAAACTGTGAATGCTGAGATGTGCTGGTAGAGATTGTTGATGCTGCTTGTGTCTCAGTGCTGTCAGAGCTAGCTAGTCTAGCCTTCAATCATTATGATCTACAGCCATTAGAAGTTCATGAACAGTATTTGAATGACAATAGCACAGGGATGCCGGGCATCATATCTTGAGATCCCTCACGCTGCTTTAATAAAGGGATGAAAGAGAAGAGTAGAGACAGAGGGAGAGGAGAGAGAGAAAGAGAGAGATAGTGAGAAAGAAATAGAGACATGAAGGGAGAGAGAGAAAGAGTGACTGACCCAAAATTAAGGAAATTCCACAGTGTGCCATCACAGCAGCAAGATTTGCTACCTGTTGCCACAAGAAAAGGGGCAACCAGTGAAGAACAAACACCATTGTAAATACAACCCATATTTATCTTTATTTTCCCTTTTGCACATTAACTATTTGCACATCATTACAACACTGTATATATAAATACTATGACATTTGAAATGTCTTTATTCTTTTGGAACTTCTGTGAGTGTAATGTTTACTCTTTCATTTTCTTTAATGCTTATTTCACAAAGTGTTTATTATATTTTTCACTTGCTTCGACAATGTAAAAATATGTTTCCCGTGCTGATAAAGCCAGTTAAATTGAGTATGGGAAAGATGGAGACAAAGACAAAAGGAGAGAAGGACACAACACATCTGAGCTCAATGTTTCTAAGGCTGCAGTTCGGTAAAGTTGTATCATCACAATTATCTGGGTAAAATATTTTCTAGGAGCACAGGTCACACATCAAAATATTTAGGAGCATTTATATATATATATATATATATATATATATATACATTTTTCTTTAACCTTTATTTAACTAGTTAGTTAAAGAACAAATTTAACTAGTCAGTAAAAGATCAAATTCTTCTTTTCAATGACGGCTTAGGAACAGTGGGTTAACTGCCTTGTTCAGGGGCAGAACGACAGATTTGTACCTTGTCAGCTCGGGGATGGATCTAGCAATCTTCCGGTTACTAGTCCAACGCTCTAACGCTCTAGGCTACCTGCCGCCTCTACACTCTAACCACTAGGCTACCCTGCCGCCTCTACACTCTAACCACTAGGCTACCCTGCCGCCTCTACACTCTAACCACTAGGCTACCCTGCCGCCTCTACACTCTAACCACTAGGCTACCCTGCCGCCTCTACACTCTAACCACTAGGCTACCCTGCCGCCTCTACACTCTAACCACTAGGATACCCTGCTGCCTCTACACTCTAACCACTAGGCTACCCTGCCGCCTCTACACTCTAACGCTCTAGGCTAACTGCCGCCCGCTCTAACCACTAGGCTACCTGCCGCCCGCTCTAACCACTAGGCTACCCTGCCGCCCGCTCTAACCACTAGGCTACCTGGCTACGCCCCCGCTCTCCACTAACCACTAGGCTACCTGCCGCCCTCTCTAACCACTAGGCTACCTGCCTGCCGGCTACCCGCCCTCTCTAACCACTAGGCTACCTGCCGCCCTCTCTAACCACTAGGCTACCTGCCGCCCTCTCTAACCACTAGGCTACCTGCCGCCCTCTCTAACCACTAGGCTACCTGCCGCCCTCTCTAACCACTAGGCTACCTGCCGCCCTCTAACCACTAGGCTCTAACCACTAGGCTACCTGCCGCCCTGCTCTAACCACTAGGCTACCCTGGCTAACTGCCCCCTCTCTAACCACTAGGCTACCTGCCGCCCGCTCTAACCACTAGGCTACCTGCCGCCCGCTCTAACCACTAGGCTACCAACCACTAGGCTACCTGCCGCCCTCTCTAACCACTAGGCTACCTGCCGCCCTCTCTAACCACTAGGCTACCTGCCGCCCTCTAACTAACCACTAGGCTACCTGGCTACCTGCCGCCCGCTCTAACCACTAGGCTACCTGCCGCCCGCTCTAACCACTAGGCTACCTGCCGCCCGCTCTAACCACTAGGCTAACCACTAGGCTACCCTGCCGCCTCTAACCACTAGGCTACCTGCCGCCCTCTCTAACCACTAGGCTACCTGCCGCCCTCTCTAACCACTAGGCTACCTGCCGCCCTCTCTAACCACTAGGCTACCTGCCGCCCGCTCTAACCACTAGGCTACCTGCCGCCCGCTCTAACCACTAGGCTACCTGCCGCCCGCTCTAACCACTAGGCTACCTGCCGCCCGCTCTAACCACTAGGCTACCTGCCGCCCTCTCTAACCACTAGGCTACCTGCCGCCCTCTCTAACCACTAGGCTACCTGCCGCCCTCTAACCACTAGGCTACCTGCCGCCCGCTCTAACCACTAGGCTACCTGCCGCCCTCTCTAACCACTAGGCTACCTGCCGCCCGCTCTAACCACTAGGCTACCTGCCGCCCGCTCTAACCACTAGGCTACCTGCCGCCCTCTCTAACCACTAGGCTACCTGCCGCCCTCTCTAACCACTAGGCTACCTGCTCTCTAACCACTAGGCTACCTGCCGCCCTCTCTAACCACTAGGCTACCTGCCGCCCTCTCTAACCACTAGGCTACCTGCCGCCCTCTCTAACCACTAGGCTACCTGCCGCCCTCTAACCACTAGGCTACCCTGCCGCCCTCTCTAACCACTAGGCTACCTGCCGCCCTCTCTAACCACTAGGCTACCTGCCGCCCGCTCTAACCACTAGGCTACCTGCCGCCCTCTCTAACCACTAGGCTACCTGCCGCCCTCTCTAACCACTAGGCTACCTGCCGCCCTCTCTAACCACTAGGCTAACTGCCGCCCGCTCTAACCACTAGGCTAACTGCCGCCCGCTCTAACCACTAGGCTACCTGCCCCGCCCGCTCTAACCACTAGGCTACCTGCTCTAACCACTAGGCTACCTGCCGCCCTCTCTAACCACTAGGCTACCTGCCGCCCTCTCTAACCACTAGGCTACCTGCCGCCCTCTCTAACCACTAGGCTACCTGCCGCCCTCTCTAACCACTAGGCTACCTGCCGCCCTCTCTAACCACTAGGCTACCTGCCGCCCTCTCTAACCACTAGGCTACCTGCCGCCCTCTCTAACCACTAGGCTACCTGCCGCCCTCTCTAACCACTAGGCTACCTGACGCCCTCTCTAACCACTAGGCTACCTGCCGCCCGCTCTAACCACTAGGCTACCCTGCCGCCCGCTCTAACCACTAGGCTACCCTGCCGCCCGCTCTAACCACTAGGCTACCCTGCCGCCCGCTCTAACCACTAGGCTACCTGCCGCCCTCTCTAACCACTAGGCTACCTGACGCCCGCTCTAACCACTAGGCTACCTGCCGCCCGCTCTAACCACTAGGCTACCTGCCGCCCGCTCTAACCACTAGGCTACCTGCCGCCCTCTCTAACCACTATGCTACCTGCCGCCCGCTCTAACCACTATCCTAACTGTATGGCCATAATGATCGCATTGTAGTGCCCTGCCTGAGGGAGAGAAAGAGAGAGAGAAAGGGATGCGAGAGAGGGATGAGCAGAGAACAATAATCTAACATTCCCTCTAGATAGGTTCCTACTGGCGACAGATTTTCATGCTTAAATTTTAAAATCCGCATTAAAGAAAACATGAAAATTTTCCCGCAACTGGTGTGTTTCCACCAAACCGACTTGTTGCTGATAAAGATCAGTGTGTGAGGATGGATGTACTTTTCGCTAAAATTGTTATATACCCCAAAAAATGTTCAATGCCTTTTCAACTCTACCAAAGGTTTTGTCTTAAAAACAGTTGCAAATGTGCCTACTTTGATATTGTCATGCTGCTCTAGTCAACAGCTTGCAAATACAGTTTACTAGTCTACTTTTGAGATCATTATGGGCCAGTCTAGTCTACTTTTGAGATCATTATGGAGATGAGTGAGAATATTTTTGTTTCTCCATCAAACGGCAGTCAAGCATCGATCATCATGTCACCACAATAACGGACCTGGATATTTATTGGAGCGGAGAATCAAGATCACTGAGCTGATTCACCACCCTGTGACTTCATGACTTATTTCATCTCAAATCAAGTTATATTTTATTGGTACGTCAAGTTATATTTTATTGGTCACATACTTTATTGGTCACACCCTGCTAAATGACTTAAATGTAAATGTAAACATACACATGGTTAGCAGATGTTAATGCGAGTGTAGCGAAATGCTTGTGCTTCCAACAGTGCAGTAATATCTAAC
Source organism: Oncorhynchus masou masou (assembly GCF_036934945.1). Lineage (NCBI taxonomy): Eukaryota > Metazoa > Chordata > Actinopteri > Salmoniformes > Salmonidae > Oncorhynchus > Oncorhynchus masou. Next base: position 6,528,931 of record NC_088224.1, read on the forward strand.
AAATAATCAAACAATTCCCCAACAACTACAAATCTAAAGGGGTGAATATGTACCTATAAATATATGGATGAGCGATGACCGTGCGGCATAGGAAAGATGCAGTAGATGGTATAGAGTACAGTATATACATATGAGATGAGTGATGTAAGATATGTAAACATTATTAAAGTGCCATCTGTTACCTAATAAACTGCCTCATCCAACCGTGGTCACGTGACTCCAAATTTACTTCGATACGATTGTTATCATATCAATATTTGCGTATAAAGTAGTTACATTACGGAATGTTTGGGAATCACTTCCTTTTTAGGTGGTTGTATAATTTAAACGTCTCTTTTCTGGATTCTGATAATTAGTGGGCATCGGCCTAAATCTGCTCTGCAGGCAATATTTGGAGTTCTACATTATACAAAGAGGATATTTTTTCAGAGTCTCAATTTCAGAGTCTCAATTTGGTGCTTGTCCCATTTAGTGAATTCTTGGTTCTTGGTTGGTGAGCGGAGCCCAGATCTCACAACCATAAAGGGCAATGCGTTCTATAACTGATTCCAGTATTTTTAGCCATTTTTCTCTCTCTGCCCCCTCTCTCCCTCTCTGCCCCCTCCCTCTCTCTCTGCCCCCTCCCTCTCTCTCTGCCCCCCCTCTCTAAGGTTTGGGAATCGCTTCCTTTTTGATGGTTGTAGAATTTAACAGCTCTTTTCTGGATTTTGATAATTAGTGGGTATCGGCCTAAATCTGCTCTGCATACATTATTTGGTGTTCTACATTGTACACGGAGGATGTTTTTGCAGAATTCTGCATGCTAAGTCTCAATTTGGTGTTTGTCCCATGGTTGGTGAGCGGACCCCAGACCTCACAACCATAAAGGGCAATGCGTTCTATAACTGATTGAAGTATTTTTAGCCAGATCCTAATTGGTACATCAAAATGTATCTTACATAGAAGGCCCTTCTTGTCTCTCAGATTGTTCACAGCTCTGTGGAAGTTACCTGTGGCGCTGATCTTTAGGCCGAGGTATGTAGAGTGTTTTTGTGTGCTTTAGGGCAACGGTGTCTAGATGGAATTTGTATTTGTTGTCCTGGCGACTGGACCTTTTTTGGATTTTTTTTTTGGTCTTACTGAGATTTACACTGAGCTGATTACTGACGTGCTGTTCCTTCTTTTTCCGTAGTGTATTTTTGTTGTATTAATTGGAGAACCCATACATCTCCATTTTGGATAGATTTAGTGATTCACCATAGTGAAGGTGTAGACTCAGGTTTTCCGGGTCTCTATGTTTTTGGTTGGACAGGTTTGTCAATTTCTTTCTTAGATTTTTGCATTCTTCATCAAACCATTTGTCATTTTTGCTCATTTTCGTCGGTTTTCTATTTGAGGATTTTAAGATTTGATAGGGAAGCTGAGAAGTCAAATATACTGTTAAGATTTTCTACTGCCAAGTTTACACCTTTGTCCAGGAAGTTGTCTAAAAGGGATTTGTTCTTGCCTAATTAGGTTTACAAACTACATCCCTTCCATCTATAGCATTTCTTAATGTTACTCAGTTCCTTTGGCTTTGATGCCTTATGATTGAGTATTGCTCTGTTTAAGTAGACTGTGATTTTGCTGTGGTCTGATAGGGGTGTCAGTGGGCTGACTGTAAACGCTCTGAGAGAGTCTGGGTTGAGGTCAGTGATAAAGTAGCCTACAGTACTACTGCCAAGAGATGAGTTATTGGTGTACCTACCATAGGAGTCCCCTCGTAGCCTACCATTGACTATGTACATACCCAGCGTGCGACAGAGCTGCAGGAGTTGTGACCCGTTTTTGTTGCTGTCACCTCCAGGCAGGTGTTTGTCCCCCTGTGTGCTGTGGGTGTCAGGTTCTAGTCCGGTTCTGGCTTTTAGGTCGCCACAGACTATTACATGTCCCTGGGCCTGGAAATGATTGATTTCCCCCTCCAGGATGGAGAAGCTGTCTTCATTAAAGTATGGGGATTCTAGTGGGGGATATAGGCAGCACACAGGAGGACATTGTTCTCTGATAAGATAATTTCCTTTTCAATTTCTAGTTAAATGTAAAATGTTCCTGTTTTGATTAATTTAACGGAGTGAGTTAGGTCTGCTCTATACTAAATTAGCATACCCCCGAGTCCCTTCCCTGTTTCACACCTGGTAGTTTGGTGGATGGGACTACCAGCTCTCTGTAACCTAGAGGGCAACCAGAGGGTCCGTCTCCTCTATACCAGGATTCTTTTAGGATGACAATGTCTGTATTTCCAATTTCATTGATGAAGTCCAGGTTCCTGCTCTTTAGGCCAAAGGCAGATGACCTCAGGCCTTGGATATTCCAGGATGAGATAGTGAAGGCTTTGTGTTCCATAAAGTGTCAAATGTTGTTGCTCGTGTGGTTTGGCCTCAGACCACTAAGTGTGAGCAGAGCCTGCTGAGCATCTGGTACATACCATTGGCTTGGGCGAGTGTGAGAGTGGGCGTTGGGCCTGTTTGCCCACTCACAACCAGGGCGTATATGTGAATTCCATGTTGAGGCCCTCTTTGCAGGGGGTGGGGTGCATGGGATGGGCAGGATGGGCATAGGTCTGATCTGAGGGGGCCTCAATAGGGTGTGGGGTTAACTTGGGGGATGATTGATTGGGGTGTGGATGTGGCTGGTGCTGATGTGGTCTGGATGTAGGTCTTCTCGGCGTGGGTCCTCTATGTGTAGGTACAGGGGGGGTCCCGCAGGTCTGGGAGGGTGTATCGCTAGTCTGGGCGGGGTGTCTATTGATCTGTGTGTGGGGGTGGGGGGGGTTGTCAGGAGGGCTGTCAGGGTGGCTGATGGGGGGTGCTCAGAGGGGGTGAGATCCGCTGGGCTTGGGATTCTTCATTTGTCTGTTCTGCTGAGATGTCGACGCTATGGTCAGGGTCTGGGTGGACCGTTCTGTTGTGGTATCGAGACTTTTGTCGGGAGCTGAGGTAGGCTGTTCTGCTGGCTTCTCTGTGGGGGTGGCCACCTCTCTAGTGGGTTGTTCTGTCACACGCCATCCCCTCACCCTCTACTCCATTCCCCTTGCTCTCTCCTCCAGCAGTCTGATCCTCTCCTCTAGTGCTCTGTTCTTCTCCTGCTCCTGCTTTTTATCCTGTTGAAGTTGTCTCACCACTGTCCAGAGTGCAGATGTGTTTCTCTCCACCTCCAGCTCTCCGGGTCTGGTTAATGGGGTGTTGTTGTGCTGGACTGTTGTCTGGGTTGACTTTCCGCTGGGGATGGCTAGTCTGTGGGGTTATATAATGTAGAGGTCTGGTCTGACATGCTCGGGGTGGGGGTATCTTTCTCAAGGGAGAGCTTCTCCTGCTGGGCTAATTCTTGGATTAGGTGAAAGTCCATCTGAAACTGTTTGAGGTTGCCCTGTACCATTACTGTTCCGGACTTAGAGGTTTATATTAGCTGACTCAGAGTCCTCGTTGTCAAGTATCCTGAGTTTCCACCCCTCGTTAACACCCCCCTCTCTTAACAGAGGGGTAATGTGCTAATATAGCACTGTGCCATGCCAGGGGATGGTTTGTGTGGAAGATAAGGTTGCTGATGTTCCCATTTTTATAATAGTCAGCAAAAAGTGTCTCTTGATTTTCCATAAGGAGTTTCATTTTGTAATCTTTTCTTGATTATTAATCATTCTTTACATACACGGGGTACTGTATTTTAATTACCTCTGAACAGCGGGAGGCAGCTTCTAAGGCCTCTCCATTTGGTTGGAGTAGACTGTTCGACTCTCCTGCCATTGTTGGGCTAAAGGGCTTTGACACCTCTCACTTGACACGTCAGTGCTAATTGTATCAAGCCTGGCTGGCTTAATGTAGAATTCAGTCCTTATACATTTACATTTACATTTAAGTCATTTAGCAGACGCTCTTATCCAGAGCGACTTACAAATTGTGAATTCACCTTCTGACATAAAGTAATGTAATATTTTTCTTCTTGGCTTTTGGAAATAATATATAGTTTCAGACTAAACATTACTCATTCGGTTCCAGGTTGGATGGTGTTTTCAGGTTTCTGTTGTTTTCCAGAGCCTTTGCTGTATAGCGTTGGAATAATAATATTTGGTAGATGTAAACCTTCCAGGTCATTCTGTAATTCCATCCAAAATCAGGTTGTAGGTTATGAGTTTTAATTTGGAGTGAATGTTATGTTGTAGAGGGTAGTATCCTGTATATGTCCTGGTGACATAGTGTTGTAGAGGGTAGTATCCTGTATATGTCCTGGTGACATAGTGTTGTAGAGAGTAATATCCTGTATATGTCCTGGTTGTAGAGGGTAGTATCCTGTACATAGTGTTGTATCCTGTATATATCCTGGTGACATAGTGTTGTAGAGGGTAGTATCCTGACATGTCCTGGTCCTGGTGACATAGTGTTGTAGAGGGTAGTATCCTGTATATGTCCTGGTGACATAGTGTTGTAGAGGGTAGTATCCTGTATATGTCCTGGTGACATAGTGTTGTTAGTATCCTGTATATGTCCTGGTGACATAGTGTTGTAGAGGGTAGTATCCTGTATATGTCCTGGTGACATAGTGTTGTAGAGGGTAGTACCCTGTATATGTCCTGGTGACATAGTGTTGTAGAGGGTAGTATCCTGTATATGTCCTGGTGACATAGTGTTGTAGAGGGTAGTATCCTGTATATGTCCTGACATAGTGTTGTAGAGGGTAGTATCCTGTATATGTCCTGGTGACATAGTGTTGTAGAGGGTAGTATCCTGTATATGTCCTGGTGACATAGTGTTGTAGAGGGTAGTATCCTGTATATGTCCTGGTGACATAGTGTTGTAGAGTGTGACATAGTGTTGTAGAGGGTAGTATCCTGTATATGTCCTGGTGACATAGTGTTGTAGAGGGTAGTGTCCTGTATATGTCCTGGTGACATAGTGTTGTAGAGGGTAGTATCCTAGTGTTGTATATCCTGTCCTGGTGACATAGTGTTGTAGACATAGTGTTGTAGTATCCTGTATATGTCCTGGTGACATAGTGTTGTAGAGGGTAGTATCCTGTATATGTCCTGGTGACATAGTGTTGTAGAGGGTAGTATCCTGTATATGTCATAGTGTTGTAGAGGGTAGTATCCTGTATATGTCCTGGTGAGTGTTGTAGAGGGTATCCCTGTATAGTGTTAGTGTTGTAGAGGGAATCCTGACCTGGTGACATAGATAATCTCCCTCAATCTGGGGCTCCTGTACGCAAGATCTCACCCCCACCGTAATCTCCTCAATCTGGGGCTCCACGGATCAAAATGATCACAAGAACGGTGAGCAAAAAATCCCACTGTAAACGGGAGATGGCAGGAGTTAAAACATCTTATGGCTGGGGGGCAGTATTGAGTAGTTTGGATGAACAAGGTGCCCAGAGTAAACTGCCTGCTCCTCAGTCCCAGTTGCTAATATATGCATATTATTAGTATATTTGGATAGAAAACACTCTGAAGTTTCTAAAACCTCTGAATGATGTATGTGACTATAACAGAACTCATATGGCAGGCAAAAACCTGAGAAAAAAATCCAAGTGGAAAATCTGAGGTTGGTCGTTTTTCATTCCCTATTGAGGATGCAGTGGGGGATACAGTGGGATATTTGTCCTGTTGCACTTCCTAAGGCTTCCACTAGATGTCAACCATCTTTAGAACCTTGTTTGAGACTTCTACTGAACTTGTTAAGATAAAGGGGGCAGTATTTCCCCTTTGGGTGAATTGCGTGCCCATAGTGAACTGCATCAAAATCTGTCCTAAATTGCTAATATATGCATATTATAATTAATATTGGATAGAAAACACTCTGAAGTTTCTAAAACCGTTTGAATTATGTCTGTGAGTATAACAGAACTCACAGGGCAGGCAATCTCCCAAACAAGTTTTGGAATCCTGAAAGTTGGGGCAACTTTGACGTCATCGCCCCCTCACTTCCCAACCAGTTATGGATCTGGAAACACTTCCTATGTCTTCCACTAGATGTCCTCATTCAGTAGAAAGTGTAATGGAGCATTTGCTGTGAACTTTGACCTAATGGGAAGGAAAGTGCTACAGTGTCGCAAAAGATTCAGGCGCGTATGCGTTGGAGTAATTTTTTGGGCATTTGAGCTGAAAGTGGTAGCAGATGCTGCTACATGGACACTAGAATTGAACATTATGAAACAAAACGATTTATTGTTGAACTAGGACTCCTTGCACTACATTCTGATCGAAGAGCATCAAAGGTAAGGGAATATTTATGTTGTAATTTTGTATTTCTGTTGACTCCAACATGGCAGAGAAATATTGTTACGTCTGAGCGCTGTCTCAGATCATTGCAATGGTAGGCTTTTTCCGTAACGTTAAAAAAAAATGTGACACAGCGGTTGCATTAAGAACCAGTGTATCTTTCTAATTATATGTAGAACATGTATCTTTAGTCAACGTTTATGATGAGTATTTCTGTTCTGGCGTAGCTTTCTATAATTCCTCCGGACATTTTGGAGAATTTTCTGAACATGGCGTCAATGTAAATCGTGATTACTGGATATAAAATGCATATTATCGAACAAAACATAAATGTACTGTGTAACATGTCATATGACTGTCATATGATGAAGATTTTCAAGAGGTTAGTGAATTATTTATTTTTTTAATCCTGCTTTTTGTCATTTTATCTTTTGTGGTACAAAATGGCTACGTTTTCTCTTTGTTTTGGTGGTGGTCTAACATAAATATGTGCTGTGTTTTCGCCGTAAAACATTGAAAAAATCTGACACGCTGGGTAGATGAACAAGGTGTTTATCTTTCATTTGAGGTATTGGACTTGTTAATGTGTGGAGGTTAAATATTTCTAAGAATATTTTTGCATTCCCTGCGGCACCGTTTCAGCTGAACAGGGGGGGGGGTGTAGTTCCTGTAGGGGAACCCATAGGCTAAACAAGGTGGGGCCGAATGAGAGGGGAATGAGTCAGAGGTCTGCCAGAATGCTTTGAGCTCGTGACGCTCGTTCACGTGAGAGGTAGCTCTCGTTCCATTGCTTTTCTACAGACTAAGGAATTCTCCGGTTGGAACATTATTGAAGATTTATGTCAAAAACATACTAAAGATAGATTCTATACATCGTTTGACATGTTTCTACGGACTGCAACGGAACTTTTTGACAATTTGTCTGCATCTAGTGAACGTGCTTCGTGAGTTTTGATTTGTTTACCAAATGCGCTAACAAAATAAGCTATTTGGACATAAATGACGGACTTTATCGAACAAAACAAACATTTACAGTGGAACTGGGATTCCTGGGAGTGCATTCTGATGAAGATCATCAAAGGTAAGTGAATATTTATAATGCTATTTCTGACTTCTGTGACTGCACAATATGGCGGATATCTGTTTGGGTTGTTTGGTCTCTGAGCGTCGTACTCAGATTATTGCATGGTTTGCTTTTTCCGTAAAGCTTTTTTGAAATCTGACACAGCGGTTGCATTAAGGAGAAGCGTATCTAAAGTTCCATGTATAACACTTGTTTTTTCATCTACATTAATAGTGAGTATTTTGGTAAATTGATGTGGCTCTCTGCAAAATAGTGAAGACATCAAAACAATGAAATAACGCATATGGAATCATGTAGTAACCAAAAAAGTGTTAAACAAATCAAAATACATTTTTATATTTGAGATTCTTCAAAGTAGCCACCCTTTGCCTTGATGAAAGCTTTGCACACTCTTGACATTCTCTCAACCAGCTTCATGAGATAGTCACCTGGAATTTATTTCAATTAACAGGTGTGCCTTGTTAAAAGTTAATTTGTGGAATTTCTTTCCTTCTTAATAAGCATTAATTGCACAAATTCACTTGTAACAAGGCACACCTGTATACTACAAATGCACACACATACTCATACCGACACAATACATGTACATATCAATCTCAATTACCTTATTATCTATCCTGATGTCTCGTCACTTCACCCTGCCTTCATGTACATATCTACCTCAAATACCTTATTATTATCTATCCTGATGTCTAGTCACTTTACCCTGCCTTCATGTACATATCTAAGTCAAATACATTGTACCTATGCACATTGGTCTGGTACTGGTACTCCCCGTACATAGCTCCACATTGATCTGGTACTTCCTGTTTATAGCTCCACATCGATCTGGTACTTCCTGTATACAGCTCCACATTGATCTGGTACTTCCTGTATACAGCTCCACATTGATCTGGTACTTCCTGTAAAAAGCTCCACATTGATCTGGTACTTCCTGTATATAGCTTCACATTGATCTGGTACTTCCTGTATATAGCTCCACATTGATCTGGTACTTCCTGTATATAGCTCCACACTGATCTGGTACTTCCTGTATATGGCTCCACATTGATCTGGTACTTCCTGTATATAGCTCCACATTGATCTGGTACTTCCTGTATATAGCTCCACACTGATCTGGTACTTCCTGTATATGGCTCCACATTGATCTGGTACTTCCTGTATATAGCTCCACACTGATCTGGTACTTCCTGTATATGGCTCCACATTGATCTGGTACTTCCTGTATATCGCTCCACACTGATCTGGTACTTCCTGTATATAGCTCCACATTGATCTGGTACTTCCTTGATATGGTACTTCCTACAGATGCACAATCAAGAGCATCCTGTCGGACTGTATCACCGCCTGGTACGGCAACTGCTCCGCCCACAACCATAAGGCTCTCCAGAGGGTAGTAAGGTCTGCACAACGCATCACCGGGGGAAAACTACCTGTCCTCCAGGACACCTACACCACCCAATGTCACAGGAAGGCCATAAAGATCATCAAAGACAACAACCACCCGAGCCACTGCCTGTTCACCCCGCTATCATCCAGAAGGCGAGGTCAGTACAGGTGCATCAAAGCTGGGACCGAGAGACTGAAAAACAGCTTCTATCTCAAGGCCATCAGACTGTTAAACAGCCACCACTAACATTGAGTGGCTGCTGCCAACACACTGACTCAACTCCAGTCACTTTAATAATGGGTATTGATGGAAATTTATGTAAAATATATCACTAGCCAATTTAAACAATGCTACCTAATATAATGTTTACATACCCTACATTATTCATCTCATATGTATACGTATATACTGTACTCTATCATCTACTGCATCCTTATGTAATACATGTATCACTAGCCACTTCTTCTCTCCTCTCTTCTTCTCTCTTCTTTCCCTGGATGTCTGGTTCTGCACCTCTCCCTTGACCCGTAGTTAAATCTATCTGTCCATCTGATCTGGTAATGCCACTTTGTTTACATACTCATCTCATATGTATGTACTGTACTCGATACCATCTACTGTATCTTGCCTATGCTGCTCTGTATCATCACTCATTCATATATCCTTATGTACATATTCTTTATCCCTTTACACTTGTGTGTATAAGGTAGTAGTTTTGGAATTGTTAGTTAGATTACTTGTTGGTTATTACTGCATTGTCGGAACTGGAAGCACAAGCATTTCGCTACACTCGCATTAACATCTGCTAACCATGTGTATGTGACAAATAACATTTGATTTGATTTCCTGTGTATTTTATTACTCTTGTATTGCTATTAAAATCATGTATATATTGTTTAAAACTGCATCGTTGGGAAGGGCTCATAAGCAAACATTTCACGGTAAAGTCTACACCCGTTGTACAATACAATTTGATTTGACCCACACACACACACACACACACACACACACACACACACACACACACACACACACACACACACACACACACACACACACACACACACACACACACACACACACACACACACACACACACACACACACACACACATAATAGCCTAATGAAAGGACAATTGCAAATAAGCATGGTGCTTCATTGTGTTTCACCCCTGCAGGGCTGACAAAGAAAAAGGGAGAACGAGGTCTTGGATATTAAGGTCTTGGATATCAAGGTCTTGGATATTAAGGTCTTGGATATTAAGGTCTTGGATATTAAGGTCTTGGATATTAAGGTCTTGGATATCAAGGTCTTGGATATTAAGGTCTTGGATATTCTTGGATATTAAGGTCTTGGATATTAAGGTCTTGGATATTAAGGTCTTGGATATTAAGGTATTGGATATTAAGGTCTTGGATATTAAGGTCTTGGATATTAAAGTCTTGGATATTAAGGTCTTGGATATTAAGGTCTTGGATGCCTGGTCTTGGATATCAAGGTCTTGGATATTAAGGTCTTGGATATTAAATCTTGGATATTAAGGTCTTGGATATTAAGGTCTTTTTATTAAGGTCTTGGATATCAAGGTCTTGGATATTAAGGTCTTGGATATCAAGGTCTTGGATATCAAGGTCTTGGATATCAAGGTCTTGGATATTAAGGTCTTGGATGTTAAGGTCTTGGATATTAAGGTTTGTGGAATATACTAAGGCTTTGGATATCAATATTGGATATCAAGGTCTTTGATATTAAGGTCTTGGATATTACCAGGTTTGGATATCAAGGTCTTATATTAAGGTCTTGTTGATAAATATTGGATATCAAGGTCTTTATCAAGGTCTTGATAAATATATATCAGGCTTTGTTGATATTAATATATACCAGGCTTTGAACCCTACCGTGAGGAATATACTACCAGGCTTTGTTGATAAAAAATTATATTTCTGACTATACTACCAGGCTTTGTTGAGCTAAATATGCACCAGGCTTTGTTGAGGAATATATACCAGGCTTTGTTGATAAATATACTAAGAGGCTTTGTTGAGCCAATATACTACCAGGCTTTGTAGAAAGAGTGCTTTTAGAATATACTACCAGGCTTTGTTGATAAATATAATTAAGGCTTTGAAAGAGTGCTTATACTACCAAATTTGTTGAAAGAGTGCTTTTATACTACCAAATTTGTTGAAAGAATGCTTTCTATACCAAATTTGTTGAGAATATACTACCAGCTTTTTGAGTAATATACTACCAGGCTTTGTTGAGGAATATACTACCAGGCTTTGTTGATAAATATACTACCAGGCTTTGTTGAGGAATATACTACCAGGCTTTGTTGATAAATATACTACCAGGCTTTGTTGAGGAATATACCTACCAGGCTTTGTTGAGGAATATACTACCAGGCTTTGTTGAGGAATATACTACCAGGCTTTGTTGATAAATATACTACCAGGCTTTGTTGATAAATATACTACCAGGCTTTGTTGAGGAATATACTACCAGGCTTTGTTGAGTAATATACTACCAGGCTTTGTTGATAAATATACTACCAGGCTTTGTTGAGGAATATACTACCAGGCTTTGTTGATAAATATACTACCAGGCTTTGTTGAGGAATATACTACCAGGCTTTGTTGAGGAATATACTACCAGGCTTTGTTGATAAATATACTACCAGGCTTTGTTGAGGAATATACTACCAGGCTTTGTTGAGGAATATACTACCAGGCTTTGTTGAGGAATATACTACCAGGCTTTGTTGAGGAATATACTACCAGGCTTTGTTGAGGAATATACTACCAGGCTTTGTTGAGGAATATACTACCAGGCTTTGTTGAGTAATATCCTACCAGGCTTTGTAAATAATATGTACGTAAGGATATTTGAGTGCCATTATTTTGTCTCAACACTCTGGTACCACACGTGAATCATTGTTGTAACTATATATTAATATTTGAGTACCGTGGTTGAGCTCGCGGGCTGCATTTCTCTGTTGAATTATTCTCTTTAGAGTAGCAGGTAAAACATTTATAACCGGTCTGGTAATAATCACAGCTATTTGTTTTCATGTTATGAGGTGTATACTTACCAGGCTTTGATCAGAAATGCATGTTTACACTCTGTGTACAAGATTTCCAGTGTTTGTGTGATAAATATACTGTGTGGCTTTGTTGTGTGTATACTTCAGGCTTTGTTGAGGAATATTCCAGGCTTTGTTGATAAATCACATTACCTACAGACAGACAGACCCAAGTTACTCTACAGACAGACAGACATATACTACAGACAGGCTTTGTTGACTCTAATACAGACTACCAGGCTTTGTTGACAGAATATACTACCAGGTTTGACAGACAGACCCATACTACCAGGCTTTGTTACAGACAGACAGACCCACTTTCTACCAGACTTTGTTGAGACAGAATATACTACCAGGCTTTGTTACTGTACAGACAGACAGACCCATATACTACAGACAGACAGACTTTGTTGACAGACAGACAGACAGACCCACAATACTTACAGATACTACCAGGACTTTGTTGAGACAGACAGACCCACATTACTTTGACAGACAGACCCATTATCTACAGACAGACAGACTTTGTTGACAGACAGACCCATATACTACAGACAGACAGACTTTTACTCTAAGACAATATGACAGACAGGATATTTGAGTGCCATTATTTTGTCTCAGACAGACTCTGGTACTCACACGTGAATCATTGACAGAACTATATATTAATATTTGACAGACCGTGGTCTACAGACAGACAGACCCACATTTCTCTGTTGACATTAGACCCTTTAGAGTACAGAAAACATTTATACAGACCACATCT
>NC_088224.1:6546479-6553979 GCF_036934945.1 Oncorhynchus masou masou
CTTTATCCCTGGTGCTCTAGAGAAACAAGAGACTTGATCCCTGGTGCTCAAGAGAAACAAGAGACTTGATCCCTGGTGCTCTAGAGAAACAAGAGACTTGAACCCTGGTGCTCTAGAGAAACAAGAGACTTGAACCCTGGTGCTCTAGAGAAACAAGAGACTTGAAACCTGGTGCTCTAGAGAAACAACGGATTGAACCCTGGTGCTCTAGAGAAACAAGAGACTTGAACCCTGGTGCTCAAGAGAAACAAGAGACTTGATCCCTGGTGCTCTAGAGAAACAAGAGACTTGAAACCTGGTGCTCTAGAGAAACAAGAGACTTGAACCCTGGTGCTCTAGAGAAACAAGAGACTTGAACCCTGGTGCTCTAGAGAAACAAGAGACTTGAACCCTGGTGCTCTAGAGAAACAAGAGACTTGATCCCTGGTGCTCTAGAGAAACAAGAGACTTGATCCCTGGTGCTCTAGAGAAACAAGAGACTTGAAACCTGGTGCTCTAGAGAAACAAGAGACTTGAACCCTGGTGCTCTAGAGAAACAAGAGACTTGATCCCTGGTGCTCAAGAGAAACAAGAGACTTGATCCCTGGTGCTCAAGAGAAACAAGAGACTTGATCCCTGGTGCTCAAGAGAAACAAGAGACTTGATCCCTGGTGCTCAAGAGAAACAAGAGACTTGATCCCTGGTGCTCAAGAGAAACAAGAGACTTGATCCCTGGTGCTCAAGAGAAACAAGAGACTTGATCCCTGGTGCTCAAGAGAAACAAGAGACTTGATCCCTGGTGCTCAAGAGAAACAAGAGACTTGATCCCTGGTGCTCAAGAGAAACAAGAGACTTGAAACCTGGTGCCCTAGAGAAACAAGAGACTTGAACCCTGGTGCTCAAGAGAAACAAGAGACTTGATCCCTGGTGCTCAAGAGAAACAAGAGACTTGATTCCTGGTGCTCTAGAGAAACAAGAGACTTGATCCCTGGTGCTCAAGAGAAACAAGCGAGTGCAGATTGGTTAACGTCATGGTTGCATGATTACTGCAGCGAAAACGGCTTGCTGCCAGCTCAACCAGGTCAAAGATCTGTCCCTTATTTGCTGCACAAACATTTGATAGTCCTATAGCGGATCTCTGGGACGATTTGACATTCAGAAACCATGTTGTAGACCATTCTAAACTACTCGCGCGTCAACGTTAACCATTTGTTCAGTCATGAATATCTCAGCTAAACATCGAATGAAGATGTCTCCCTGTGATTGCCCCCCCCCCAAAAACGTGATAGATTCGTATAAATAGCCTAAAAAAGTTTGCAATGCTATAAACAAGCAAAGGATGCATTTATTTAATTTAAAAAATGAAAACCTCGATAACTTAATTATTAAACAGCTAGTTTATTAGGCTAAATATTATATGTTCTAGTCAACCTATGTTGTATTAACATATTAGGCCATATCAGAGCTGTGTCAACATGTGTATCAACCCTAGGCAGGGTAGCCTAGTGGTTAGAGCGTTGGACTAGTAACCGGAAGGTTGCGAGTTCAAACCCCCGAGCTGACAAGGTCGTTCTGCCCCTGAACAGGCAGTTAACCCACTGTTCCCAGGCTGTCATTGAAAATAAGAATGTGTTCTTAACTGACGTGCCTGGTTAAATAAAGGTAAAATAAAAAAATAAAATAAACTAGGGTATAAGGTTTTTGTTCATTAAAAACTCACGCATTTCACTGCAGCCTAACCAATATCCTAAACGTCAACATATTAGGTCTATGGCAACGTTGCTTTAAACTTGCTACGTCATGTTGAATTATTTTAATCGTTGAATATCTGTACCGCTACTTGAAACTCAATTCCTGCCTGACAATATACTACAATGACTTGTTGAGCAATTATGAAAACCATTGTCATCATGTCCTATTTTTAAGGTCAAGTTGATATTGTCTATAGTGAACCAGGGAACGAGTGACTTTGGCTTTATCCATTCTTGCTTAGTTTACACAAACTGAAGAAATAAATCATTTACATAATCAAATATTGTGTACAGAATAGCAGGAGAAAACACTTAGAAAACAGAACACATGGCCAACATATTATAGAAATACTTAGACTACAGAACACATAGCCAAACACTTAGAATACAGAACACATGACCAACATATTATGGAAACACATAGAATACAGAACACATGGCCAAACACTTAGAATACAGAACACATGACCAACATATTATAGAAACACTTAGAATACAGAACAGATGACCAACATATTATAGAAACACTTAGAATACAGAAAACATGACCAACATATTATAGAAACACTTAGAATACAGAACAGATGACCAACATATTATAGAAACACTTAGAATACAGAACACATGGCCAACATATTATAGAATCACTTAGAATACAGAACACATGACCAAACACTTAGAATACAAAACACATGACCAACATATTATAGAAACACATAGAATACAGAACACATGGCCAAACACTTAGAATACAGAACACATGGCCAAACACTTAGAATACAGAACACATGGCCAACATATTATGGAAACACATAGAATACAGAACACATGGCCAACATATTATAGAAACACATAGAATACAGAACACATGGCCAAACACTTAGAATACAGAACACATGGCCAACATATTATGGAAACACATAGAATACAGAACACATGGCCAACATATTATAGGAACACTTAGAGTACATAATAGTCTATAGGACATTTCTTCTCCCGATGAAAAACTATTTTGTAAAAAAAAAGCTGAAAAGAAATATCCATAATTCATTTAAGTGTTTAAGTGCTACATCGAGCTTTCTAGCCTATATTCTGTAATTATGTTCAGCACGGGACAGCTCCTGTAAAGTCACAATGTAGTTTCACTTTGTAACAAGTGCACTGCGTGGTGTTTTGGGAAACGGGTGTAACATTGTCGGGCCTTATTTTTTCCACTTGCTTCGTTAAAACACATGTAAGCCTAAGGTCCATTGCTATCGGGAAACTGGGCCCAGGTAACTCTACCAGTATATCGAAACATCTGAGCCACAGAAAGAAAAGGACAGCTTCTTCTTCAGGAGAACAATGATCAAAACACCGAATGAATGAGAGAATCACTAGCATGTTGTCGTCACAAACCTGACGTTTTTTTTAAAGAGACAGTGTACCATTTCAACCGGAACTCATCTCAATATGAAAATAGTGCTTTTTACACAATGTAAAACCCCAATATTTCATAATTGATGTTGTAATTTCAATTACAGGTAATGTTATTCCTTTATAATAAAACTCATGTATTTACAATGTTACATATTTGTTTCTAGGGCACAACATGTGCTTCATTAGTTCATTATTATTCATTATTATTAATATATATTCATTAAATAAAAATGTATTAATTAAATTCATTATTCTCATATAGGCCCAAAATAGGTTGTATCTCAATCAATAAAATATATATATAATCTGGTGCTCCTGAATTTCCTGTTGTGCTCCTAATTTTTTTATGGTGTGAGCACCAGTGCCACCATGGAAAATGTTTCATTTAGAGGCCTGTAACCTAGAAGCTATATCCAGCTCTTTGGAGGTCATCCATTCTCCATAGACCAGGGGTCCAAGTCCCTACTATACTGTATGTACTGCTTCTCAAATGCACATTATTCCCCTTTGTAGTGATCTCTCTCTCTCTCTCTCTCTCTGTCTCTCTCTGTCTCTCTCTCTCTCTGTCTCTCTCTCTGTCTCTCTCTCTGTGTGTGTTGTACAAGGCTGTGTGTGCGTGCACCAATTTGACTGATCATACACTGAAAAAGAGGGTATGAGGGTATGGGTAGGGTATGAGGGTATGGGGAGGGTAAGAGGGTATGAGGGTATGGGGAGGGTATGAGGGTATGGAGAGGGTATGAGGGTATGGGGAGGGTAAGAGGGTATGAGGGTATGGGGAGGGTAAGAGGGTATGAGGGTATGAGGGTATGGGGAGGGTATGAGGGTATGGAGAGGGTATGAGGGTATGAGGGTATGAGGGTATGAGGGTATGAGGGTATGGGGAGGGTAAGAGGGTAAGAGGGTATGGGGAGGGTAAGAGGGTATGGGGAGGGTAAGAGGTTAAGAGGGTATGGGGAGGGTAAGAGGGTAAGAGGGTATGGGGAGGGTAAGAGGGTAAGAGGGTATGGGGAGGGTAAGAGGGTATGGTGAGGGTAAAAGGGTATGGGGAGGGTAAGAGGGTAAGAGGGTATGGGGAGGGTAAGAGGGTATGAGGGTATGATGAGGGTAAGAGGGTATGGGGAGGGTAAGAGAGTATGAGGGTATGATGAGGGTAAGAGGGTATGATGAGGGTAAGAGGGTAAGAGGGTATGGGGAGGGTAAGGGGGTATGGCTGCCCGTCTCCATGTGTTCCCCTGGAATAGGGGAGCGGCGTTGGCGATAGATAGATTGGAGAAAAGGAGAGACGAGAGGAGCTGGACCACTAGTGGTGTCACGCCAAATACAGTCCCCTCGGTCACTTCTTGAGGAATAGTCTCATCGGTGGTGTCACGCCAAATACAGTCCTGTCCGCCGCACCCTGACGAATGGTCTCATCGGTGGTGTCACGCCAAATACCGTCCCCTCAGTCACTTCATGACAAATGGTCTCATCAGTGGTGTCACGTCAAATACAGTCACCTCGGTCATGTCATGACAAATGGTCTCATCAGTGGTGTCACACCAAATACAGTCCCTAAAGCACTCCCATGCCAAAGGCGAGTTGAGTGAAACCTGTCATCAAGTGATGCTGACACTCTCACTGTCACCCGAACCAGATGCAAAGAGGGAAATGTGTATTTGAAACAAGAAGTTGGTCATAATGTCTTTTGAGGAAGCCATCTTTGTTTTGACTCGTGGATGAAGACGAACGGAAAAAGATTGACATTATAATCTGATCCAAAGGATTCTAATTCATTCAATTCTATTTTTTTGGTCTGGGTCGGATTTGTAAAACAGCATTTGGGTTTAAACACAGCATTTGTAGGCCAATCTAGTTCAGTGATTAGGTTGTTATCTAGACACAATCTCTTATCTGTCTTCATTATTCATCAGATAATAATGAGAATAAGTCAGTCTCATATCTACATCCCAAATGGCATCCGATTCTCCTCATAGTGCACCACTTTTGACCAGAGCCCTGAAGACTGAGGTAAAATGTAGTGTACAATGTAGGGAATTGGGTGCAATTTGGGATGCACCCTCTATCTCTCATTCTTTCTCCCTCTCTGACCCTCTGTTCTACTTCCTGTCTCTGTTTGGTTTTCCAGCTCTCCCCTCTCTGACCCTCTATTCTCTACTTCCTATCTCTGTTTGGTTTCCCTCTCCCTCTCTGCCCTCTCTCTACTTCCTCTCTGTCCCTCTATTCTCTACTTCCTCTCTCTGGCCCTCTATTCTCTACTTCCTGTCTCTGTTTGGTTTCCCAGCTCTCCCCTCTCTGACCCTCTATTCTCTACTTCCTATCTCTGTTTGGTTTCCCAGCTCTCCCCTCTCTGACCCTATATTCTCTACATCCTATCTCTGTTTGGTTTCCCAGCTCTCCCCTCTCTGACCCTCTATTCTCTACTTCCTCTCTCTGGCTCTCTATTCTCTACTTCCTATCTCTGTTTGGTTTCCCAGCTCTCCCCTCTCTGACCCTCTATTCTCTACTTCCTATCTCTGTTTGGTTTCCCAGCTCTCCCCTCTCTGACCCTCTATTCTCTACTTCCTATCTCTGTTTGGTTTCCCAGCTCTCCCCTCTCTGACCCTCTATTCTCTACTTCCTGTCTCTGTTTGGTTTCCCAGCTCTCCCCTCTCTGACCCTCTATTCTCTACTTCCTCTCTCTGGCCCTCTATTCTCTACTTCCTGTCTCTGTTTGGTTTCCCAGCTCTCCCCTCTCTGGCCCTCTATTCTCTACTTCCTCTCTCTGTTTGGTTTCCCTCTCCCCTTCTGACCCTCTATCTCTGTCTCTGTGTTTGGTTTCCCAGCTCTCCCCTCTCTGACCCTCTATTCTCTACTTCCTCTATCTGTTTGGTTTCCCAGCTCTCCCCTCTCTGGCCCTCTATTCTCTACTTCCTCTATCTGTTTGGTTTCCCAGCTCTCCCCTCTCTGGCCCTCTATTCTCTACTTCCTCTATCTGTTTGGTTTCCCAGCTCTCCCCTCTCTGGCCCTCTTCCCTTTAATCTCTTCTTCTTTTCCATGTGTTCCTGTGTGTCTCTCTCTCCACGTGACCAGTGGATTGATCTGACTGATAGGTAAAGGCGGTGGTGCTGGTGGTTTGTTTAAAACTGAGCATGTCAGATCAACATAAATACTCTGGTTACAAGATGTTAAAACAGACCTTAGATCAGTGTCTCTAGAGATATTGTCTCTAGGGGTATTGTCTTCCTATCTCTGTTTGGGGGAGGTTTCCCAGCTCTCCCTCTCTGACCCTCTATTCTCTACTTCCTATCTCTGTTTGGTATTGTCTTCCCAGCTCTCCCCTCTCTGACCCTCTATTCTCTACTATCCTATCTCTGTTTGGTATTGTCTCTAGGGGAGGTATTGTCTCTCCCCTCTCTGGCCCTCTATTCTCTACTTTGTCCTATCTCTGTTTGGGGGTTTCCCAGGGAGGTATTGTCTCTCCCCTCTCTCTGGACCCTCTATTCTCTACTTTGTCTCTAGGGGAGGTATTGTCTCCATCTGTTTGTCTCTATTTGTCTCCAGGGGAGGTATTGTCTCTATTGTCTCCTCTCTATTGTCTCTAGGCCCTATTGTCTCTATATTGTCTCTACTTCTCTATTGTCTCTGTTTGTCTCTAGGGGAGGTTTTGTCCTAGGGGAGGTATTGTCTCCAGGGGAGGTATTGTCTCTCTCCAGGGGTATTGTCTCTCTCTGACCCTCTATTCTCTACTTCCTCTATCTTGTTTGGTTTGTCCAGGGAGGTATTGTCTCTCCCCTTGTCTCTGGGGTATTGTCCCTCTATTCTCTACTTCTCTATCTCTAGTTTGTCTCTAGGGGAGGTATTGTCTCCAGCTCTCCCCTCTCTGGCCCTCTTCCCTTTTGTCTCTAATCTCTTCTTCTTTTCCATGTGTTCCTGGTGTTGTCTCTCTATTGTCCACGTGACCAGTGGATTGTCTGACTGATAGGTAAAGGCGGTGGTGCTGGTGGTTTGTTTAAAACTGAGCATGTCAGATCAACATAAATACTCTGGTTACAAGATGTTAAAACAGACCTTAGATCAGTGTCTCTAGAGATATTGTCTCTAGGGGTATTGTCTCTAGGGGAGGTATTGTCTCTAGGGGTATTGTCTCTAGGGGAGGTATTGTCTCTAGAGGTATTATCTCTAGGGGTATTGTCTCTTGGGGTATTTTCTCTAGGGGAGGTATTGTCTCTAGAGGTATTGTCTCTAGGGGAGGTATTGTCTCTAGGGGTATTGTATCCAGGGGAGGTATTGTCTCCAGGGGGTATTGTCTCTAGGGGAGGTATTGTCTCTAGGGGTATTGTCTCTAGGGGAGGTATTGTCTCTAGGGGAG
>NC_088224.1:6558979-6593979 GCF_036934945.1 Oncorhynchus masou masou
TGACCCTGAACAGGCAGTTAACCCACTGTTCCTAGGCCATCATTGAAAATAAGAATTTGTTCTTAACGGACTTGCCTAGTAAAATAAAGGTAAAATAAAAAAATAAAAAAATTCATCATGTCAAGCATTTCATGGTTAAGTCCCGTTGTATTCAGCCCATGTGTGTAACTGTTGTAGTTGGTGGAAGAAGGTGAGGACCAAGGTGCAGCGTGGTACGTGTTCAGCATTTTATTAAACATAACCGAACACTAGATAACAAAGTGACAAAAAGCACAACCGAAACAGCTCCGTCAGGTGCAACAGAAAACAAATCAACAGAAAGCAATCACCCACAACTCAAAATGGGAAAACAGGCTACCTAAGTATGGTTCTCAATCAGGGACAACGATAAACAGAACCATACCAGGCCAAAAACATAGAAATAGAAAACCTAGAACTACAACATAGAATACCCACCCACATCACACCCTGACCAAACTAAAAATAGAAACATACAAAGCAATCTACGGTCAGGACAATGTGACAAATAAATAATGTATCTGATTAGACACTCAATGAATCTCACGTCACAAAATACACCACATTCTACTCAATAAGCCAATAAAAACAGGGAATGAGGGAATGAATGAATTAAGGACAGGAGACGTCTGAACTGTGAGATGTGTGGATGGCACCTAATATCTGTCAAACTCAGGCTGTTACATAGTTCACTGTTGAAATGGAACACATTGTCACCGTAGGTCATTCTCTCCTTATTGAAGATCAGAGGAAATCATCTCTCTCTCTCTCTCTCTCTCACACACACACACACACACACACACACACACACACACACACACACACACACACACACACACACACACACACACACACACACACACACACACACACACACACACACACACACACACACACACACACACACACACACACACACACACACCCACCACACACCACACCAAACTAACAGGCTACAGAGAACACTATCTGAGAGGTTACCAGTGACACTACAGCACTGGTCCCCTTCCCCACCTCCTCCCCCTTCCCCAACTCCTCCCCCTTCCCCACCTCCTCCCCCTTCCCCACAACCTCCCCCTTCCCCACCTCTCCCCCTTCCCCACCTCCCCCTTCCTCACCTCCCCCCCTTCCTCACCTCCTCCCCCTTCCCCACATCCCCCCCCTTCCTCACTTCCTCCCCCCTTCCTTCCCCCACTTCCTCCCCCCCTTCCCCACAACCTCCCCTTCCCACCCCTCCCCCCCTTCCTCACCTCCCTCCCCCTTCCTCACTTCCTCCACCCCCTTCCTCACCTCCTCCCCCTTCCTTCCTCACCCCCCCTTCCTTCCTCACCCTCAACTCTCCCTCCCCCAACCATGACAATCACACACCCTGACCTTTACATGCACATGTTTGTCCATACATGTATGAACACATGGCTAAAGGTCAGTCAGATGATCATAATCCCAGCAGAGCTGCCAGTCTGAAAATAACATTCTGAATACAGCTGTGAGACACATCCAAGAAAAGGAGATGCCCTCGCTGGAAAGCACTCCAGTCAAAAGAAAAAAGAGAAGAGATTTTGAATGGCTTTACATGGCTTTTGCTAACTCTGCTGGCGTGCCTAAGCATCTTAAGATAAATATCATACCGTAGCAGTTAGTTCATTCCACTAATACAGAATACTCTGTGTTCAGATAATAACTTGAGCCTTTGAGGTTTATTGCTGCTTTCCATGTTGTCTGTAGCTTGTCAGGTGTGGAAACACTTTGTTGCTTTTATGAATTTTGTGTTGTTCCTTCTTGCTTTTTTGTTCTATGTTGCTCTGTCTATGCTACGTCTTGCTTGTTCTATGTTACTCTGTCTGTATGCTACGTCTTGCTTGTCCTTCATTGCTTGTTCTATGTTACTCTGTCTGTATGCTACGTCTTGCTTGTTCTATGTTACTCTGTCTGTATGCTACGTCTTGCTTGTTCTATGTTACTCTGTCTGTATGCTACGTCTTGCTTGTTCTATGTTACTCTGTCTGTATGCTACGTCTTGCTTGTCTAAATTGCTTGTTCTATGTTACTCTGTCTGTATGTTTGCTTGTTCTATGTTACTCTGTCTGTATGCTACGTCTTGCTTGTCCTAAATTGCTTGTTCTATGTTACTCTGTCTGTATGCTACGTCTTGTCTAAATTGTTTGTTCTATGTTACTCTGTCTGTATGCTATGTCTTGCTTGTTCTATGTTACTCTGTCTGTATGCTACGTCTTGTTCTATGTTACTCTGTCTGTATGCTATGTCTTGCTTGTCTTGTTCTATGTTACTCTGTCTGTATGCTTGCTTGCTTGTTCTATGTTACTCTGTCTGTATGCTACGTCTTGCTTGTTCTATGTTACTCTGTCTGTATGCTATGTTGACTTGCTTGTCCTAAGTTGCTTGTTCTATGTTACTCTGTCTGTATGCTACGTCTTGCTTGTTCTATGTTGCTCTGTCTGTATGCTACGTCTTGCTTGTTCTATGTTACTCTGTCTGTATGCTACGTCTTGCTTGTCCTATGTTGCTCTGCGTGTGCTCACTGCTCAATGATTGTCTATATTGTAATTGTTTTTAATAACCTGCCCAGGGACTGCGGTTGAAAATTAGCCGGTTGGCTAAACCGGCACTTTGACTGAAACGTTGACTAATGTGCACTGTCCCTGTAAAAATAAAATAAACTCAAACTTAATACAATAATGGAAGAGAGAGGTGCAGTAAACTATGGAGGGAGGGAGGGAGGGAGGGAGGGAGAAGAGACACAGAGGGAGAGAGAGAAATCTGTCACCGGCCTCCTGAATGGAACAGGGGTCTAAGGCTGAGAGGAGAGGAGTCACTACAGACTCAGGTTCGATTCCAGGCTTTGTCACCACCGGCCTTGATCGGGAAAACCATAGGGCGGTACAACATTGGCCCAGCCTTGTCCGGGTTAGGGGAGGGTTTGGGGGCTTTACTTGGCTCATCGCACTCTAGTGACTCCTTGTGGCGGGCCGGGCGCTTGCAGGCTGACTACGGTTGTCAGTTGAACAGTGTTTCCTTTCAACACAGGTGCGGCTGGCTTCCGGGTTAAGCGAGCAGGTGTTATAAGGAGCACGGCATGTTTTGGGGGATGCATGAATCAACCTTCGCCTCTCCCGAGCCCATTGGGGAGTTGCAGCAATCAGACAAGATCGCAATTGGATATCACAAAATTGTAAAAATACATACAGAAAACCAACACAACAAAGCTATCACCTACAGAGAGATGAAGCTGGAGAAAAGTCCTTTTAGCAAGCTGGTCCTGCTTAGGGGACACACCACACAGAGCCCCAGGATAGCAACACAATCAGACCCAACCAAATCATGAGAAAACAAAAAGAGAATTACTTGGAAAGAAATGATCAAAAAAACAGCAAATGCTATTGATATGATTGATATGAATGATATTTGGCCCTTAACAGACAGTACACAGTGCTGGAATACCTGACCACTGTGACTGACACAAAATGAAGGAAAGCTTTGACTATGTACAGAGTCAGTGAGCATAGCCTTGCTATTGAGAAAGGCCGCCGTAGGCAGACCTGGCTCTAGAGAAGACAGGCTATGTGTTCACTGCCCACAAAATGAGGTGGAAACTGAGCTGCACTTCCTAACCTCCTGCCCAATGTATGACCATATTAGAGACACATATTTCCCTCAGATTACACAGATCGACAAAGAATTTGAAAACCTTCACAATTTTGAAAAACTCCCATATCTACTGGGTGAAATTCCACAGTGTGCCGTCACAGCAACAAGATTTGTGACCTGTTGCCATGAGAAACTTGTACTTGAACTATTTGGACATCATTAGAACACTGTATATAGACATAATATGACATTTGAAATGTCACTTTTCCTTTGAAACACTTGTGAGTGTTTATTTATTTCTTATCTATTTTACTTGCTTTGGCAACGTAAACATGTGTTTCTCATGCCAATAAAGCCCTTTGAATTGAATTGAGAGACCGAGAGAGAGTGGGGAGGGGGGGGAGAGAGAAAGAGAGAGAGACGGAGATACAAAGAGACAGACAGAGAGATGCAGAAAGATAGGGGGAGACAAAGGCTGAGATATACTATATCAACCAACTCTCTCTATCTCTCTCTCTCTCTCTCTCTCTGTCTCTCTCTGCCTCTCTCTCTCCTCTCTCTCTCTGCCTCTCTCTCTGCCTCTCTCTCTATCTCTCTCTCTCTCCTCTGTTACTGCCTCTCTCTCTCTGCCTCTGCCTCTCTGCCTCTCTCTCTGCCTCTCTCTCTGCCTCTCTCTCTCTGTCTCTCTCTCTCTGCCTCTCTCTCTGCCTCTGCTCTCTCTCTCTCTCTCTGCCTCTCTCTGTCTCTCCTCTCTCTCCTCTCTCTGCTCTCTCTCTGCCTCTCTCTCTCTCTCTGCCTCTCTCTCTCCCTCTCTCTCTGCCTCTCTCTCTGCCTCTCTCTCTCTGCCTCTCTCTCTCTCTGCCTCTGTCTCTCCCTCTCTCTCTGCCTCTCTCTCTGCTCTCTGCTCTCTGCCTCTCTCTCTCTCTGCCTCTGTCTCTCCCTCTCTCTCCCTCTCTCTGCCTCTCTCTGCCTCTGCCTCTGCCTCTCTCTGCTCTCTCTATCTCTGCCTCTCTCTTTCTCTGCCTCTCTCTTTCTCTGCCTCTCTCTTTCTCTGCCTCTCTCTCTCTCTCTCTGCCTCTCTCTCTATCTCTGCCTCTCTCTCTGCCTCTCTCTCTCCTCTCTCGCTGCTCTCTCTCTGCCTCTGCCTCTCTCTCTATCTCTGCCTCTCTCTCTGCCTCTCTCTCTATGCCTCTGTCTCTCTCTCTCCTCTCTCTGCCTCCCTATCTCTCTGCCTCTCTCTCCCTCCCTCCCTCCCTCCCTCCCTCCCTCCCTCCCTCCCTCCCTCCCTCCCTCCCTCCCTCCCTCCTCCCTCCCTCCCTCCCTCCCTCCCTCCCTCCCTCCCTCCCTCCCTCCATGCCTTACTTCTGCCTCATCAAACATAACAGTTATGACACATAGCTAAGCAAGCATAATGAGGTACTGTATCTTAAACAGACAGTAGACTCATATCTGCAATGATACAGTATATTGTACTACTCTAAGCTTATATCTGCAGAGGAGATAGAAGTTGCTTCTACATAATCTTTGCCTCGTACCTCGTGTAGCGAAACTGAAATTAAGTTTGTGCGATCAGGATGCTTCGTACGAGGCTAATATAATGTGTCCGTCACCATTTTGTAACTTAAATCAAATCACGTTTTATTGGTCACATGTTATTGCGAGTGTAGCGAAAAGCTTGTGCTTCTAGGTCCGAATTTGACTGTATGGGTGAAAATGATTGGATGGGCGGGCGGGCGGACAGATGGAAAAGATACAGAGAGAGACTTGCTTTGGCAATGTTAACACATGTTTCCCATGCCAATAAAGCCCTTGAATTGAAATGAATTGAATTGAGAGAATGACAGAAAGACAGGGAAAAGAAAGGAGAGGGATTTAGAAAGAGAAGGAAAGAAACAGAAAAAGAGGGATGGATAGAGGGAGAGATACAGACGGGCATGTTTCTATGGGAAGAACAGGAGATGTTTGGAGTGAGCGAATCTTGCAACATCGCTGGCAGCCAATCGGTGGGCTCGGTTAAAATGATGAAAGGGAGTGTCCTAGCAACAGCGGAGTAAATATCAGAGCAGCCAATCATCCAATCTTAGTCGGGAAAAAGCACACAACACATGAACATGCGTTTGCCATATACAGCATGTCAGTCCTATGTGTGTGCTGTGAGGGTTATTGTAAACATCATTGTGTGTATAGCTGCATGACACAAATGGATAGAGCTTCCTCTTCTACATTTGCACACACTGTACATAGATTTTTTTGTTGTTGTGTTATTGACTGTACGTTTGTTTATTCCATGTGTAACTCTGTTGGTTAATACCTGGTTAAATAAAGGGTTAGGGTTATATATATAAATACCTAGTTAAATAAAGGGTTATATATATAAATACCTGGTTAAATAAAGGGTAAGGGTTATATATATATATAAATACCTGGTTAAATAAAGGGTAAGGGTTATATATATATAAATACCTAGTTAAATAAAGGGTTAGGGTTATATATATATAAATACCTGGTTAAATAAAGGGTTATATATATAAATACCTGGTTAAATAAAGGGTAAGGGTTATATATATATAAATACCTGGTTAAATAAAGGGTAAGGGTTATATATATAAATACCTGGTTAAATAAAGGGTTAGGGTTATATATATAAATACCTGGTTAAATAAAGGGTTATATATATAAATACCTGGTTAAATAAAGGGTTAGGGCTATATATATATAAAATACCTGGTTAAATAAAGGGTTAGGGTTATATATATATAATAAATACCTGGTTAAATAAAGGGTTAGGGTTATATATATAAATACCTGGTTAAATAAAGGGTTAGGGTTATATATATAAATACCTGGTTAAATAAAGGGTTATATATATAAATACCTGGTTAAATAAAGTTTTAGGTTATATATATATAAATACCTGGTTAAATAAAGTGTTATATATATATATAAATACCTGGTTAAATAAAGGGTTAGGGTTATATATATAAATACCTGGTTAAATAAAGGGTTAGGGTTATATATATATAAATACCTGGTTAAATAAAGGGTAGGGTTATATATATAAATACCTGGTTAAATAAAGGTTTAGGGTTATATATATAAATACCTTAAATAAAGGGTTAAATAAATAAATACCTGGTTAAATAAAGGGTTATATATATATAAATACCTGGTTAAATAAAGGGTTATATATATAAATACCTGGTTAAATAAAGGGTTTTATATATAAATACCTGGTTAAATAAAGGGTTAGGGTTATATATATAAATACCTGGTTAAATAAAGGGTTATATATATATATATATATAAATACCTGGTTAAATAAAGGGTTAGGGTTATATATATAAATACCAGCTTAAATAAAGGTTTAGGGTTATATATATAAATACCTGGTTAAATAAAGGGTAAGGGTTATATATATAAATACCTGGTTAAATAAAGGATTATATATATATATAAATACCTGGTTAAATAAAGGGTTTAGGGTTATATATATAAAATACCTGGTTAAATAAAGGGTTAGGGTTATATGTATAAATACCTGGTTAAATAAAGGGTTAGGGTTATATATATAAATACCTGGTTAAATAAAGGGTTAAATAAAATACCTAGGTTTAAAGGGTTATATATATAAAATACCTGGTTAAATAAAGGGTAATATATAAAATACCTGGTTAAATAAAGGTTATATATATAAATACCTGGTTAAATAAAGGATTATATATATATATATATATATATATATATATATTAATAAATAAATAAATACCTGGTTAAATAAAGGGTTATATATATATATAAATACCTGGTTAAATAAAGGGTTAGGGTTATATATATAAATACCTGGTTAAATAAAGGGTTATTATATATATAAATACCTGGTTAAATAAAGGGTAAATAAAGGGTTATATATATAAATACCTGGTTAAATAAAGGTTTAGGGTTATATATATAAATACCTGGTTAAATAAAGGGTTATAATATAAAATACCTGGTTAAATAAAGGGTAAGGGTTATATATATAAATACCTCGTTAAATAAAGAGTTATATATATATAAATACCTGGTTAAATAAAGGGTAATTATATATATAAATACCTGGTTAAATAAAGGGTTATATATATAAATACCTGGTTAAATAAAGGGTTATATATATATAAAATACCTAGTTAAATAAAGGGTTATATATATATAAATACCTGGTTAAATAAAGGGTTATTATATATATAAATACCTGGTTAAATAAAGGGTTAGGGTTATATATATAAATACCTTGTTAAATAAAGGGTTATTATATATATAAATACCTGGTTAAATAAAGGGTTATATATATATAAATACCTGGTTAAATAAAGGGTAAGGGTTATATATAAATACCTGGTTAAATAAAGGGTTATATATATATAAATACCTGGTTAAATAAAGGGTTAGGGTTATATATATAAATACCTGGTTAAATAAAGGGTTAGGGCTATATATATAAATATATAAATATCTGGTTAAATAAAGGGTTAGGGTTATATATATAAATACCTGGTTAAATAAAGGGTTATATATATAAATACCGGGTTAAATAGAGGGTTATATATATAAATACCTGGTTAAATAAAGGGTTAGGGTTATATATATAAATACCTGGTTAAATAAAGGGTTATATATATAAATACCTGGTTAACACTGTGCCAAGTTACTTCTCAGTGTGTTCTCATCAACAAGTAAACAGTAGTCAAGGTGGTGTGGGTACTGCACACAGTGCACTCTAGTAAACAGTAGTCAGAATCATTGAGATGGTTCGATTAATCTTTTCCCGTGTATGGCATGCGTGTTCTGCACTACCTGAAAGACAGTTTTTATCTCAAGGACATCAGACTGTTAAACAGCCATCACTAGCACATTAGAGGCTGCTGCCTGTAGGCATAGACAAGAAATCACTGACCACTTTAAGGAATGAAACACTAGTCCCTTCAACTAGGTTTACATATCTGGCATTACTCGTCTCATATGTGTATATACGGTATTCTATACTATTCTACTGTATCTTAGTACATTCTGCTCTGACATCGCTCGTCCATATGTATACAGTCTTAATTCATTCCTTACTTAGATTTACGTGTGTATTTGGTATATGTTGTAAAACTGTTAAGATATTACTTGTTAGACATTACTGTCGAAGCTAGAAACACAATCATTTCGCTACACCCGCAATAACATCTGCTGAACGCGTGTATGTGACCAATAAATGTGTATGTGTATTTGAATTTGATTGCATTTGATTTGGAACCGGGCTGAAGTGGTGCCCAATCTGTCTGCCTGTGAACTCGGCTCAAAACAAACATCATTTAAACATGTTTACTATTCATTTGTATTTATATTTTTTATTTAACTAACCTTTAATTAACTCGGCATGTCGGTTAAGAACAAATTCTTATTTTACAACGACGGGCTGCCCCGGCCAAACACTAACCCGGACAATGCTGGGCCAAGTTGGGGTGAGTAATGAGTAGGATTCTGTGTTTGCAAATTGGTTTTTATTTATTTTAGTTAAAGGCTTTATCTGCCTTCACCCTCTTGCTTTCGACCGATGATGTGACGTTTTTTAACAAATCAACTGTTTTAGACTATTGTATTTTAACCAAGCAAGAGAAATAAACAAACAAAATCATTTTTTCAATGAAGTTTCACGACGGTCATTTTAATGGTCTGTCGAAATCAGTGTTTTAAGAAGAGGGTTCATAGTGTAACAGCTAGGTACCTACGGCAAGGTGTATCTGAAGAATGTGGGGTTGGCCTCCCAGAGTGGATAGTGTAACAGCTAGGTGTATCTGAAGACTGGGGGGTTGGCCTCCCAGAGTGGATAGTGTAACAGCTAGGTGTATCTGAAGACTGGGGGATTGGCCTCCCAGAGTGGATAGTGTAACAGCTAGGTGTATCTGAAGACTGGGGGATTGGCCTCCCAGAGTGGATAGTGTAACAGCTAGGTGTATCTGAAGACTGGGGGGTTGGCCTCCCAGAGTGGATAGTGTAACAGCTAGGTGTATCTGAAGACTGGGGGTTGGCCTCCCAGAGTGGATAGTGTAACAGCTAGGTGTATCTGAAGACTGGGGGTTGGCCTCCCAGAGTGGATAGTGTAACAGCTAGGTGTATCTGAAGACTGGGGGGTTGGCCTCCCAGAGTGGATAGTGTAACAGCTAGGTGTATCTGAAGACTGGGGGGTTGGCCTCCCAGAGTGGATAGTGTAACAGCTAGGTGTATCTGAAGACTGGGGGGTTGGCCTCCCAGAGTGGATAGTGTAACAGCTAGGTGTATCTGTAGACTGGGGGGTTGGCCTCCCAGAGTGGATAGTGTAACAGCTAGGTGTATCTGTAGACTGGGGGTTGGCCTCCCAGAGTGGATAGTGTAACAGCTAGGTGTATCTGTAGACTGGGGGGTTGGCCTCCCAGAGTGGATAGTGTAACAGCTAGGTGTATCTGTAGACTGGGGGGTTGGCCTCCCAGAGTGGATAGTGTAACAGCTAGGTGTATCTGAAGACTGGGGGGTTGGCCTCCCAGAGTGGATAGTGTAACAGCTAGGTGTATCTGAAGACTGGGGGGTTGGCCTCCCAGAGTGGATAGTGTAACAGCTAGGTGTATCTGTAGACTGGGGGGTTGGCCTCCCAGAGTGGATAGTGTAACAGCTAGGTGTATCTGAAGACTGGGGGGTTGGCCTCCCAGAGTGGATAGTGTAACAGCTAGGTGTATCTGAAGACTTGGGGGTTGGCCTCCCAGAGTGGATAGTGTAACAGCTAGGTGTATCTGTAGACTGGGGGTTGGCCTCCCAGAGTGGATAGTGTAACAGCTAGGTGTATCTGTAGACTGGGGGTTGGCCTCCCAGAGTGGATAGTGTAACAGCTAGGTGTATCTGAAGACTATCCTCCCAGAGTGGATAGTGTAACAGCTAGGTGTATCTGAAGACTGGGGGTTGGCCTCCCAGAGTGGATAGTGTAACAGCTAGGTGTATCTGAAGAATGGGGGTTGGCCTCCCAGAGTGGATAGTGTAACAGCTAGGTGTATCTGAAGACTGGGGGTTGGCCTCCCAGAGTGGATAGTGTAAAAGCTAGGTGTATCTGTAGACTGGGGGTTGGCCTCCCAGAGTGGATAGTGTAACAGCTAGGTGTATCTGAAGACTGGGGGTTGGCCTCCCAGAGTGGATAGTGTAACAGCTATGTGTATCTGTAGACTGGGGGTTGGCCTCCCAGAGTGGATAGTGTAACAGCTAGGTGTATCTGTAGACTGGGGGTTGGCCTCCCAGAGTGGATAGTTTAACAGCTAGGTGTATCTGAAGACTGGGGGATGGCCTCCCAGAGTGGATAGTGTAACAGCTAGGTGTATCTGTAGACTGGGGGTTGGCCTCCCAGAGTGGATAGTGTAACAGCTAGGTGTATCTGAAGACTGGGGGGTTGGCCTCCCAGAGTGGATAGTGTAACAGCTAGTTGTATCTGAAGACTTGGGGGTTGGCCTCCCAGAGTGGATAGTGTAACAGCTAGGTGTATCTGAAGACTGGGGGGTTGGCCTCCCAGAGTGGATAGTGTAACAGCTAGGTGTATCTGAAGACTGGGGGGTTGGCCTCCCAGAGTGGATAGTGTAACAGCTAGGTGTATCTGTAGACTGGGGGGTTGGCCTCCCAGAGTGGATAGTGTAACAGCTAGGTGTATCTGTAGACTGGGGGGTTGGCCTCCCAGAGTGGATAGTTGGACAATTATTTAATTTATAGTTTTGATAGCCCCCTACCGACACACGCACACACATACACACACACATACACTTATATTAATTTCATTAAGTAGGTGGCTCTTTCAAAAGAGCCTTTGGGTTTGTGGAGTGTTAGGCAAGTGTCAGTGAGTGTGATGGTGTGTACTACTGCATGCGTCTTTGTTAGAACGGAGGAGAGACCAGCTCTCAGACTCTCTAGGAAGAAAGAGGTCGTTGCCCTCCTCCGTGAGATGCAAGCCATCCCTACAGTACTGCCTCGGGACACAGTGTTTTATATGGCAGATTGGTGGTAATGCCTCTGTCACGGAGAAATGCAAGCTGGTCCATGTGGAACGACCTTTGCCAATTCAAATGCACGCAGTAAACATGGTACTACACTCTGTCAACACTTAACAGTTATGTTCTGTTCCAAATCTATGAGTGAATCCCTAAAGCTGTTGCGTTGACCGTGTCACCGCCACACCGGCAGTCACGAGTGACGACTGCAGTAAAAGGACAGGCGACCGTTGAGTCTGGCTCCTCTTATGCACGCGGGACATGCTTTGCTAGAACCCAAAATGCTAATGACCATCAAGACCTAATGTCGTGGTACTCAGGGCGATATTGTCCCTCCATCAGGTCATAATGGCCTGGTACTCATGTCTATATTGTTACTCATGTCTATATTGTTCCTCCATCAGGTCGTAATGGCCTATTGTCCCTCCATCAGGTCTTATTGGCCTGCTACTCAGGGCTCTATTGTCCCTCCATCAGGTCTTAATGGCCTGCTACTAAGGGCTCTATTGTCCATTTAACCACTCTGACCTCCATGCAAATACAATCTAAAATCACATCCAACACTAATCATCCAAAAACAGTGTCATCATGCCTTTTAAAACTCCCCTCACTGTGATTTATACATGTGAAGAAAGAAGTTTTTTTGACATGACGAAATGGAGATGTAAGGTGATGAATCATTCAAAACCCCCATATTAAGAATATCAGAGCTTGTGCATACGCTTATGAGCCCAACCCCGAGAAAAATACAAAATAAAAATAATAAAAATGATGATTGTGCCTCGTAAAATACATAGTCTACCACATATTACGCATTGGCAGAAAAACCTTTTTTTACATTTTTTAAACGGATTTATTAAGAGGGTCTGGTACATAGTAGTTGGTCTAGCCTAAATTCATGTAATGACCTTTGAGTGTGGACTCTATTATTATTCATACCGGATGGACTGGTTAGCTCATGCTCCTCTCCAACAGGTCTGTCCATGAGTCTGGGAGGGACACGTAAGAGCCCAAGGCTGTTGGTTAATTGATTGTGCAGGCGGCTAACAGGTAGCCTACAATTACAGTGATTTTCTACTTGGTTTTTCAATAGCCTAATAATAGTGATTTTTTTATTTCATAATTAATTGGGTGACACATTACCGTTAGCTATAGAGACTATCTCATCACCGTCCGTTTCCATCTCCATCCCTCTCTGTCCTTTATTAATTTCTCTAAAATGCTGAGGGGCTGTCAACAGTTTACTAAAATATGTTCAGTTGCAAAAAAAGCACTATCGATGTTCCAAACAGATTTCAAATAATTTCCCTAATGAAGCACGGAGTAGATGGAGGAAGAGGGTTGGAGCAGGAACAGGGTTGGAGAGCCCATGGTATAATGGGTATCTGCAGGAACAGGGTTGGAGAGCCCAGGGCATACAGAGTACTGGGTACTGCAGGAACAGGGTTGGAGAGCCCATGGTATACCCATGGTATACAGAGTATAGGGCATACAGAGTACGGTATCTGCAGGAACAGGGTTGGAGAGCCCATGGGATACAGAGTACTGGGTATCTGCAGGAACAGGGTTGGAGAGCCCATGGTATACAGAGTACTGGGTATCTGCAGGAACAGGGTTGGAGAGCCCAGAGTACTGGGTACAGAACAGTACTGGGAGTATCTGCAGGAACAGGGTTGGAGAGCCCATGGCATACAGAGTACTGGGTATCTGCAGGAACAGGGTTGGAGAGCCCATGGTATACAGAGTACTGGGTATCTGCAGGAACAGGGTTGGAGAGCCCAGGGCATACAGAGTACTGCAGCAGGAACAGGGTTGGAGAGCCCAGGGCATACAGGTATATCTGCAGGAACAGGGTTACCCATGGGTATCTGCAGGAACAGGGTTGGAGAGCCCATGGGAGTACATAGGAACAGAGTACTGGGTATCTGCAGGAACAGGGTTGGAGAGCCCATGGTATACAGAGTACTGGGTATCTGCAGGAACAGGGTTGGAGAGCCCATGGTATACAGAGTACTGGGTATCTGCAGGAACAGGGTTCTGCAGGAACAGGGTTGGAGAGCCCATGGTATACAGAGTAATGGGTATCTGCAGGAACAGGGTTGGAGAGCCTGCAGGGGGTTGGAGAGCATACAGAGTACTGGGTATCTGCAGGAACAGGGTTGGAGAGCCCATGGTATACAGAGTACTGGGTATCTGCAGGAACAGGGTTGGAGAGCCCAGGCCAGAGTACTGGGTATCTGCAGGAACAGGGTTGGAGAGCCCAGGGCATACAGTACTGGGTATCTGCAGGAACAGGGTGAGGAGAGTACCTGCATGGAGAGCCCATACACAGAGTACTGGGTATCTGCAGGAACAGGGTTGGAGAGCCCATGGCATACTGCAGGAACAGTACTGGGAGTATCTGCAGGAACAGGGTTGGAGAGCCCATGGTATACAGAGTACTGGGTATCTGCAGGAACAGGGTTGGAGAGCCCATGGGAGTACATGCAGGAACAGAGTATGGTATACTGGGTATCTGCAGGAACAGGGTTGGAGAGCCCAGGGTATACTGGGTATCTGCAGGAACAGGGTTGGAGAGCCCATGGTATGGTACTGGGTATCTGCAGGAACAGGGTATACAGAGTACTGGGTATCTGCAGGAACAGGGTTGAAGAGGAACCCAGGGCATACAGAGTACTGGGTATCTGCAGGAACAGGGTACCCATGGTATACAGAGTACTGGGTATCTGCAGGAACCCATGGCATACTGGGCAGGAACAGGGTTTGAGTACTGGGTATCTGCAGGAACAGGGTTGGAGAGCATGGTATACAGAGTACTGGGTATCTGCAGGAACAGGGTTGGAGAGCCCAGGGCATACAGAGTACTGGGTATCTGCAGGAACAGGGTTGGAGAGCCCAGGGCATACAGCAGGAACAGGGTTGGAGAGCTGGGAGTATCTGCAGGAACAGGGTTGGAGAGCCCAGCCTGGGAACAGGGTTGGAGCCCATATACAGAGTACTGGGTATCTGCAGGATACAGAGTACTGGGTATCTGCAGGAACAGGGTTGGAGAGCCCAGAGTACTGGGTATCTGCAGGAACAGGGTTGGAGAGCACACAGAGTACTGGGCAGGAACAGGGTATCTACTGGGTATCTGCAGCAGAGTACTGGGTATCTGCAGGAACACTGGGTTGAAGCTCGTCCGCTACAAGACCATGGTGCTTGCCTACGGAGCTGTTAGGGGAACGGCACCGCAGTACCTCCAGGCTCTGATCAGGCCCACACCCAAGCAAGGGCACTGCGTTCATCCAGACCATTGAGGAAGTACTGGCCCAGTCAAAACTGTTCTGCTCTGGCCCCCCAATGGTGGAACAAACTCCTCACGGGTCAATCACCACCTTCCGGAGACACCTGCCCCACCTCTTCAAGGAATACCTAGGATAGGATAAGTAATCAGATTTAGATGCACTGTAAAGTGGCTGTTCCACTGGATGTCAGAAGGTGAATTCACCAATTTGTAAGTCAGGAACAGGGTAGGAGAGCCCATGGCATACAGAGTACTGGGTATCTGCAGGAACAGGGGTGGAGAGCCCAGGGCATACAGAGTACTGGGCGGATTATGACCTGTATCTCAGTGAGAGCAGGCTCTTCAAACATTGGTTGATGCTATAAAACCGATGTAGCCTACCAGGTGTCAGTGAACAACAGACCGGTGGGGAAAGTGTGCGGCCTCCATTCGCTATTGGAGTGCATAATGATCACATGTCCCGCCCTCTCGCCCGACCCCGCCCCCCGATCCCGTCCATTTGATAACGGGGACATTCTAAATCAAAACTAATGAAACATATTAGTAATGACAAGATACATTGGAATATAGTCTGATATTGGATCATTTGGATCATTTGGATATTGGATCATTTGATGAGAGAACAGGGTGTACAGCCCGAAACAAGGACACAGAGCGTAAGATTTTCTTTTTATCTCTACTTTCTCAAATCGTCAATAGTCTATTGTGGCATCGTATATGTTCTGATTTCTAAGACATTGTAAGGTTTGTATCATTCACTAAACTAAACTTGCCAAATAACTCTTAAATCTAGTAAACAAATCATCACTTTTAAGCTCAACATAGCCGTTTCACATCCACACCCGCTCCGAAAATGGGAAAAATATACTTTCTATTTTATTAAGTTCAATTATATTCTTCTTACTATATAAAATCATGACATGTAAAATAAGGATATATTTGCTTGACAATAGTTGTTTGCACCTCTTTGCATATTCATACTGCCATTTATTAAATGAGGACAGGTGTGATATTTTACTGCAGTTGGACAGCTGTGTACAGCATTACTTAGGACAATTGGAGCTGAGGTTTTGTATTCAAGAGTTTAGAGCACCTATCCAATTTCAGATTTGTAAATATATCTAAGATTTATCTTAAGAGTTTTGCACTATTGTTCAATGACATTTTTTTTTCAGGTGTTTCTCAGCAGTTTTGTCAATTTGTTACCGTGTTTGTATATGGAGTTATAAAAACATTGCTTTTGACCATTCACAGCGTTATGCAGCCTTTTCTGTTCAAGTCCAGTGCTACCACACCTGATTCTACTACTCAGCTGTTCTTCCATGAAGAGTCCAGTGCTTCCACACCTGATTCTACTACTCAGCTGTTCTTCCATGAATAGTCCAGTGCTTCCACACCTGATTCTACTACTCAGCTGTTCTTCGATACCATGAATAGTCCAGTGCTTCCACACCTGATTCTACTACTCAGCTGTTCTTCCATGAATAGTCCAGTGCTTCCACACCTGATTCTACTACTCAGCTGTTCTTCCATGAATAGTCCAGTGCTTCCACACCTGATTCTACTACTCAGCTGTTCTTCCATGAATAGTCCAGTGCTTCCACACCTGATTCTACTACTCAGCTGTTCTTCCATGAATAGTCCAGTGCTTCCACACCTGATTCTACTACTCAGCTGTTCTTCCATGAATAGTCCAGTGCTTCCACACCTGATTCTACTACTCAGCTGTTCTTCCATGAATAGTCCAGTGCTTCCACACCTGATTATACTACTCAGCTGTTCTTCCATGAATAGTCCAGTGCTTCCACACCTGATTATACTACTCAGCTGTTCTTCCATGAATAGTCCAGTGCTTCCACACCTGATTATACTACTCAGCTGTTCTTCCATGAATAGTCCAGTGGTTCCACACCTGATTCTACTACTCAGCTGTTCTTCCATGAATAGTCCAGTGCTTCCACACCTGATTCTACTACTCAGCTGTTCTTCCATGAAGAGTCCAGTGCTTCCACAACAGATTCTACTACTCAGCTGTTCTTCCATGAATAGACCAGTGGTTCCACACCTGATTCTACTACTCAGCTGTTCTTCCATGAATAGTCCAGTGCTTCCACACCTGTTTCTACTACTCAGCTGTTCTTCCATGAATAGTCCAGTGCTTCCACACCTGATTCTACTACTCAGCTGTTCTTCCATGAAGGGTGCAGTGCTTCCACACCTGATTCTACTACTCAGCTGTTCTTCCATGAATAGTCCAGTGCTACCACACCTGATTCTACTACTCAGCTGTTCTACCATGAATAGTCCAGTGCTTCCACACCTGATTCTACTACTCAG
Organism: Oncorhynchus masou masou; assembly: GCF_036934945.1. Classification (NCBI taxonomy): domain Eukaryota; kingdom Metazoa; phylum Chordata; class Actinopteri; order Salmoniformes; family Salmonidae; genus Oncorhynchus; species Oncorhynchus masou. The sequence continues at coordinate 6,576,248 of NC_088224.1, forward strand.
CTGTTCTTCCATGAAGAGTCCAGTGCTTCCACGCCTGATTCTACTACTCAGCTGTTCTTCCATGAATAGTCTAGTGCTTCCATACCTGATTCTACAACTCAGCTGTTCTTCCATGAATAGTCCAGTGCTTCCACACCTGATTCTACTACTCAGCTGTTCTTCGGGACCATGAATAGTCCAGTGCTCCCACACCTGATTCTACTACTCAGCTGTTCTTCGAGACCATGAATAGTCCAGTGCTTCCACACCTGATTCTACTACTCAGCTCTTCTTCCATGAATAGTCCAGTGCTTCCACACCTGAATCTACTACTCAGCTGTTCTTCGAGACCATGAATAGTCCAGTACTACCACACCTGATTCTACTACTCAGCTGTTCTTCCATGAATAGTCCAGTGCCTCCACACCTGATTCGACTACTCAGCTGTTCTTCCAGGAATAGTCCAGTGCTTCCACACCTGATTCTACTACTCAGCTGTTCTTCCATGAATAGTCCAGTGCTTCCACACCTGATTCTAATACTCAGCTGTTCTTCCATGAATAGTCCAGTGCTTCCACACCTGATTTTACTACTCAGCTGTTCTTCCATGAATAGTCCAGTGCTTCCACACCTGATACTACTATTCAGCTGTTCTTCGAGACCATGAATAGTCCAGTGCTCCCACACCTGATTCTACTACTCAGCTGTTCTTCGAGACCATGAATACTCCAGTGCTTCCACACCTGATTCTACTACTCAGCTCTTCTTCCATGAATAGTCCAGTGCTTTCACACCTGATTCTACTACTCAGCTGTTCTTCCATGAATAGTCCAGTGCTTCCACACCTGATTCTACTACTCAGCTGTTCTTCGGGACCATGAATAGTCCAGTGCTCCCACACCTGATTCTACTACTCAGCTGTTCTTCGAGACCATGAATAGTCCAGTGCTTCCACACCTGATTCTACTACTCAGCTCTTCTTCCATGAATAGTACAGTGCTTCCACACCTGATTCTACTACTCAGCTGTTCTTCCATGAATAGTCCAGTGCTTCCACACCTGATTCTACTACTCAGCTGTTCTTCCATGAATAGTCCAGTGCGACCACACCTGATTATACTACTCAGCTGTTCTTCCATGAATAGTCCAGTGCGACCACACCTGATTCTACTACTCAGCTGTTCTTCCATGAATAGTCCAGTGCTTCCACACCTGATTCTACTACTCAGCTGTTCTTCCATGAATAGTCCAGTGCTTCCACACCTGATTCTACTACTCAGCTGTTCTTCCATGAATAGTCCAGTGCTTCCACACCTGATTCTACTACTCAGCTGTTCTTCCATGAAGGGTGCAGTGCTTCCACACCTGATTCTACTACTCAGCTGTTCTTCCATGAATAGTCCAGTGCTTCCACACCTGATTCTACTACTCAGCTGTTCTTCCATGAAGAGTCCAGTGCTTCCACAACAGATTCTACTACTCAGCTGTTCTTCCATGAATAGACCCGTGGTTCCACGCCTGATTCTACTACTCAGCTGTTCTTCCATGAATAGTCCAGTGCTTCCACACCTGATACTACTATTCAGCTGTTCTTCGAGACCATGAATAGTCCAGTGCTCCCACACCTGATTCTACTACTCAGCTGTTCTTCGAGACCATGAATACTCCAGTGCTTCCACACCTGATTCTACTACTCAGCTCTTCTTCCATGAATAGTCCAGTGCTTCCACACCTGATTCTACTACTCAGCTGTTCTTCCATGAATAGTCCAGTGCTTCCACACCTGATTCTACTACTCAGCTGTTCTTCGGGACCATGAATAGTCCAGTGCTCCCACACCTGATTCTACTACTCAGCTGTTCTTCGAGACCATGAATAGTCCAGTGCTTCCACACCTGATTCTACTACTCAGCTCTTCTTCCATGAATAGTCCAGTGCTTCCACACCTGAATCTACTACTCAGCTGTTCTTCGAGACCATGAATAGTCCAGTACTACCACACCTGATTCTACTACTCAGCTGTTCTTCCATGAATAGTCCAGTGCTTCCACACCTGATTCTACTACTCAGCTGTTCTTCCATGAATAGTCCAGTGCTTCCACACCTGATTCTACTACTCAGCTGTTCTTCCATGAATAGTCCAGTGCTTCCACACCTGATTCTACTACTCAGCTGTTCTTCCATGAATAGTCCAGTGCGACCACACCTGATTATACTACTCAGCTGTTCTTCCATGAATAGTCCAGTGCGACCACACCTGATTCTACTACTCAGCTGTTCTTCCATGAAGAGTCCAGTGCTTCCACACCTGATTCTACTACTCAGCTGTTCTTCCATGAATAGTCCAGTGCTTCCACACCTGATTCTACTACTCAGCTGTTCTTCCATGAATAGTCCAGTGCTTCCACACCTGATTCTACTACTCAGCTGTTCTTCCATGAATAGTCCAGTGCTTCCACACCTGATTCTACTACTCAGCTGTTCTTCCATGAATAGTCCAGTGCTTCCACACCTGATTCTACTACTCAGCTGTTCTTCGAGACCATGAATAGTAGAATCAGGTGTGGTAGAACTGAGGTGTGAATCAGGTATGGTACAGAAAAGGCTTTATGAACCCAAAGCTTGTCAAGAGCAATTGCGGCCATCTCTGAATTCTATTTACAAAGTTGACGATATCTGATGAAAGTACATTTGGTTGTACATTTTACATTTAGTGACAACTCACCTTTTTTTTAACAGGTAATGTAGTACTGGGAATTTATACAGTAAACTTGAAGGTACCATTTCATGTAAATAGTTAATTAATGGGTTTGTGTTGATTATTGGTGTATTGTCCAGGAACTTGCGATAGTCTTAGAGGGATCAGGGATCATTTTATTTTTACTCTTCTAATTCCGTTGGTCATTTTTCCAATTATTATTATTATAATTATATTATTATAATTTATAATAAATAATAAAACACCTTAAGTATGAATTAGGCTGTTTGAGAAGATTTGAATCCTAAGAATCCTGCCTACACAGAGTTTGAAGTACTATACCAACATAGCTACTGTATTTGGTTGAAGATGTGTGCTATAAAACCTTGGTAGAGCATGGGTGGAATAGGCATTGTGGTGCTATAAAACCTTGGTAGAGCATGGGTGGAATAGGCATTGTGGTGCTGTAAAACCTTGGTAGAGCATGGGTGGAATAGGCATTGTGGTGCTGTAAAACCTTGGTAGAGCATGGGTGGAATAGGCATTGTGGTGCTGTAAAACCTTGGTAGAGCATGGGTGGAATAGGCATTGTGGTGCTCATGTGAATTTCCTTTATTTTTCAACTTCAGACCAGTATCACTTAAAACATATTTTTTGTTTTAAATAAAACCATTATCAGATGGTTTTATTCAAAGTGACTTAGTCATGCATGAATACATTTTACGTACGGGTGGACCCGGGAATCGAACCCCCTACCCTGGCGTTGCATGCACTAAGCTCTACCAACTGAGCTACAGGATGGTTGATGATGATCAATTTAATACTGAATTACAGAGATAATTACACATATAGGATGCCAGCCTGCTTGCCTGCCTGCTTGCCTGCCTGCCTGCCTGCCTGCCTGCCTGCTTGCTTGCCTGCCTGCCTGCCTGCCTGCCTGCCTGCCTGCCTGCCTGCCTGCCTGCCTGCCTGCTTGCCTGCCTGCCTGCCTGCCTGCCTGCCTGCTTGCCTGCCTGCCTGCCTGCCTGCTTGCCTGCCTGCCTGCCTGCCTGCCTGACCGCCTGCCCGCCCGCCGGCCCGCCCGCCCGCCCGCCCTCTCTCTCAGTCTCTCCATATATCCTTCCAAAATGCCCCATACATAACAGGGTGATTCTCTCCATTCATCCTTTCATTCATCTTTTTCCTCCATCTCTGTCTCTCCTCCCTAAACGACCCACAATGCACCCTTTCTGCACTGTGATCTAGGACTATTGTTTTTTTTTGGCAGTGTGTTTGCATTTCACGTGAGTGTGTGTGTGTGTGTGTGTGTGTTTGCATAGCAGCAGGGCAGACAGTAGTGTTATCCACGGTGGAGGGGGAGAAAGGTAGATGGAAGACATGCAGAGAGAGTCAGCTGGTAGTGCACACTGGCCATACTGAGGTGTGTGTGTCTGCAATGTACTGCAGTGAAAGGGGACAAGCCCTCGTTGACTGACTTAAGAGATGCTACCACTACATTATCACATCCACAGGACACTAGGGGTTAAAAGCGTTGGACCAGTAACTGAAAGGTCTCTGGTTTGAATCCCTGAGCAAGATGGAAAAATTATGCGGTTCTACCCTTGAGCAAGGCGGTTAACCCCCAAAATAACCACCCCGTGGACGTCGATTAAGGCAACCCCCTACACCTCTTTGATTCAGAGGGGTTTCCTTAATTGTAATATGCACATTTCAGGTTGAATACATTCAGTTGTACAATTGACTAGGTATCCCCCTTTCCCTTTAACAACCCCTGCATACGGCATCCGGCATCCAACCCTGTAACCTCTCTTACCCTCTCTCTCTCTCTCTCTCTCTCTCTCTCTCTCTCTCTCGCTCTCTCGCTCTCTGTCTATCCAACCATGTAACGGCTTTTTCTCTCTCTCCATACAACCCAGTACTATTTTCTCTCTCTCCTTCCCTCTTTAGCCTAGCCCTCTATTCTCATCCTCCTGCTTAGCCTCCATTTCCTCCAGAATTCTTCCTCTCATTCTCCATACCCTCACAACCCTACCCTGTCTCCCTTCCTCTTTCTCCAGAAAATCTGCCCCTCTCTGTCAGCCACATGCATCCAGAGTTTAACCTAATTTCTGGGCTGTAGCATCTTATCCAGCCTTACCCCCAATTTCCCTCTCCTCTCCTCTCCTCTCCTCTCCTCTCCTCTCCTCTCCTCTCCTCTCCTCTCCAGCGTCTCTCTCTCCAGCCAAGTCCTCTCGTGCTTGGCTCGCATCCAGAGTGGTGTAGTCATGGAGCTGTGGCTTTTCCAACCTCTCTCACCATCTTACTATCAGTTCAACGCATTAGGCATGAATGCAGAGAAAGAGAGGAAGAGAGAAAGGGATGATTCCGCTTACCGGTTGAACGTGCTGTAGAGCGTCTCCGGGTTGTGCTGTTCCTCCTTCCGCGGGACCCGAGGTGAAAGAAGGATGGATAAAACAAATTGAGAGAAGGACAAAGAAAATAAACACAAAACCTCTGGTAGGTAAAGAGAGGGAGTGCTTTTTTCCCCTCTCTTCCTTTCTGCTCCTTTATCCTTGTGAGCCAGAGGGCTACGGATTCTCCTTAACACAGCCCCTCTCTCTCTCTCTCTCTCTCTCTCTCTCTCTCTCTCTCTCTCTCTCTCTCTCTCTCTCTCTCTCTCTCTCTCTCCCTCTCCCTCTCCGCTTGCTCACTCAGTGTCTCTCTGCACTCAACACAGAAACCTCGGCCCAGCAGCTGTTAGGCTATAGGAAATAGAACGCTGTGTACTCTCTCTCCATCGCTCGCTCTCTTTCTTGCTTTCTCTCTCTCTCACAAAGAACCCCCGCAGTTTTTCCTCATAACACCTCCCCCCACCTCCCTCCCTCCACCCACCCCCCCCACCCCCACCCCCCACCTCACCCCCCCGCACCTCCCACCTCCCCCCCCACATCCCCCCCCCACCCCCTGCGACGAACAACTGACATTTCCTACAAGCCTGCTGGCAACAAGGGGAGGCCAAATTGTGTGTTCAAATGTGTGTGTGTGTGTGTGTGTGTGTGTGTGTGTGTGTGTGTGTGTGTGTGTGTGTGTGTGTGTGTGTGTGTGTGTGTGTGTGTGTGTGTGTGTGTGTGTAAGAGGTTGTATTCATTCTGTGTAGGTGTTTGAGTGTGGTTATTTGTGTTTCCGAGATTAGCAAGTTATAATACTTGTACATGCGTTAAGTAGTGATGTGGATGCCAAGAGATGGCTTCTCCAAATATCTGACCAATAAATAAATTACAATTATAAAATAATTGAATCTCTCTCTTTGAGTTTTAATAATTTTCCTGTAAATTCAGACTTGTTCCTCGACTTGTGGTTTTGACTTAATTCTCTGTACAGGTCAATGATTATGCCGGGCGAATCTGACAGAACCAAGAGTGAACCACCACTGGCCTGAGAAGACTGAAGTTCAATATGTATCCCAGATGTCGCCTACTAGGCTAGTTAACTAGTGGGATAAAGTTAACTAGTAGGATAAAGTTAACTAGATAGCTGGTTCATTGTTGCCCATGCGAGGATGTTAGGCGAGACTTTCAGCCAGGCAGCCGATGAAAACAAACACTAAAAGTATGACAGAGACAAATGTTTTTTCCAACATGAAAAAGGGGAGTTAAAGCATTGGAGTTTAAATAGTCTAGTGCGTAGACACACACACACACACATACACACACACACACACACGCACACACACACACACACACACACACAGAAATCAGTACCATGGACAGCCACATGAAACTTAGCAACATTGATTGGACTATATCCGTTTTTGGTACCTTTAAACTATATTGCCTTGTTGAAGTCCAACACTGTAACCAAGTCCAACACTGTAGTCCAACACTCTAACCACTAGGCTACGCTGCCGCCTCTACACTCTAACCACTAGGCTACCCTGCCGCCTCTGCACTCTAACCACTAGGCTACCCTGCCGCCTCTACACTCTAACCACTAGGCTACCCTGCCTCCTCTACACTCTAACCACTTGGCTACCCTGCCACCCCTCCACTCTAACGACGAGGCTATGCTGCCCGCCCCTCCACTCTAACCACTAGGCTACGCTGCCCGCCCCTCCACTCTAACCACTAGGCTACCCTGCCACCTCTACACTCTAACAACTAGGATACGCTACCGCCCCTACACTCTAACCACTAGGCTACCTGCCGCCCCTCCACTCTAACCACTAGGCTACGCTGCCGCCCCTCCACTCTAACCACTAGGCTACGCTCCCGCCCCTCTACTCTAACCACTAGGCTACGCTGCCGCCCCTCCACTCTAACCACTAGGCTACCCTGCCACCTCTACACTCTATCCACTAGGCTACCCTGCCGCCCCTCCACTCTAACCACTAGGCTATGCTGCCGCCCCTATATATCACGTGTAGCTTGTTGGGTTACAGAGCAAACAACTCCATTATCACAACACAGGGTTTAACATGGCTTTTTACTAGCTTGGCTTCCTCAGGGATTTTACCCACACACCAAGGAAGGAACATTTGTAGGTGAATATGGTTGTAGGTGAATATGGTTGATTCATTATTTACTGAGTGTTTTCTACATTAAACACAGTCTACATGAGAGAGTTTATTTAATGGTGTATGTTAGAGTTGGGGGTCATCGAGAGTAAACATTTAGCTGTTCTCTCTCTCTGTCCCTTCACACGCGCGCACGTGTGTGTGTGTGTGTCTGCGGCTCAACTCAGCTTTCTTTAGGGGCCCTCGACCCCAGGTCGCAGTCATGACGATGGGGTAGGGTAAATTAGGCGTGTCTAACCGCCCAGTGTGGGTGTGCGTGTGTGTGTGTGTGTGTGTGTGTGTGGGTGTGTGTGTGTGTGGGGGGGAGGTAGGGAGGGTAGGAGGAATAGAATTACCATTGTCTGTCACTACGGTGCCCTGCCTGCTGCCCAATCAGCCATCAGAGGCCCCAGCCAACACAGGGGGGGGGGGGAAGGGGAGAGTGGAGGAGAAGGGGGGTACAGCGGGTCAGAGGCTGATCGCTCGGCAGTCTGGGTGAGGGGGACAGCGAGTCAGAGGCGGATCCCTAGGCAATCTGAGTGAGGGGGACAGCAGGTCAGAGACTGATCCATAGGCAGTCTGGGTGAGGGGGACAGCGGGTCAGAGACTGATCCCTAGGCAGTCTGGGTGAGGGGACATCGAGTCAGAGAATGATCCCTAGGCAGTCTGGGTGAGGGGGACAGCGAGTCAGAGATTGATCCCTAGGCAGTCTGGGTGAGGGGGACAGCGGGTCAGAGATTGATCCCTAGGCAGTCTGGGTGAGGGGGACAGCGGGTCAGAGACTGATCCCTAGGCAGTCTGGGTGAGGGGACAGCAGGTAAGAGACTGATCCCTAGGCAGTCTGGGTGAGGGGGACAGCGAGTCAGAGATTGATCCCTAGGCAGTCTGGGTGAGGGGGACAGCGGGTCAGAGACTGATCCCTAGGCAGTCTGGGTGAGGGGGACAGCGGGTCAGAGACTGATCCCTAGGCAGTCTGGGTGAGGGGGACAGCGGGTCAGAGACTGATCCCTAGGCAGTCTGGGTGAGGGGGACAGCGAGTCAGAGATTGATCCCTAGGCAGTGCTCATGTGTCTGGGTGAGGGGGACAGCGAGTCAGAGACTGATCCCTAGGCAGTCTGGGTGAGGGGGACAGCGAGTCAGAGATTGATCCCTAGGCAGTCTGGGTGAGGGGGACAGCGGGTCAGAGACTGATCCCTAGGCAGTCTGGGTGAGGGGGACAGCGGGTCAGAGACTGATCCCTAGGCAGTGCTCATGTGTCTGGGTGAGGGGGACAGCAGGTCAGAGACTGATCCCTAGGCAGTCTGGGTGAGGGGGACAGCGGGTCAGAGACTGATCCCTAGGCAGTCTGGGTGAGGGGGACAGCGAGTCAGAGACTGATCCCTAGGCAGTCTGGGAGAGGGGGACAGCGAGTCAAAGACTGATCCCTAGGCGGTGCTCATGTGTCTGGGTGAGTGGAGGAATTCTGTTCACCCCTACTAGCAGGGACTTACTTTTTGTTTTAACATGTTGGGGGTAGGCCTACATCATCCCTCGATGAGAAAATTACGTCCTTTAATAGGCTCAATTTATATTGTTTTCAGAAATATATATTTAGGGGTAATTTATTGTTTTATGGACAGTGGGTTCTAATAGATCAGGTAACTCTGATCATGACCCAGTGGGTTCTAATAGATCAGGTAACTCTGATCACGACCCAGTGGGTTCTAATGGATTGGGTAACTCTGATCACGACCCAGTGGGTTCTAATGGATTGGGTAACTCTGATCACGACCCAGTGGGTTCTAATTGATCAGGTAACTCTGATAAGACCCAGTGGGTTCTAATTGATCAGGTAACTCTGATAAGACCCAGTGGGTTCTAATTGATCAGGTAACTCTGATAAGACCCAGTGGGTTCTAATAGATCAGGTAACTCTGATCACGACCCAGTGGGTTCTAATAGATCAGGTAACTCTGATAAGACCCAGTGGGTTCTAATTGATCAGGTAACTCTGATCATGACCCTGTGAGTTCTAATAGATCAGGTAACTCTGATAAGACCCAGTGGGTTCTAATTGATCAGGTAACTCTGATAAGACCCAGTGGGTTCTAATAGATCAGGTAACTCTGATCACGACCCAGTGGGTTCTAATAGATCAGGTAACTCTGATCATGACCCAGTGAGTTCTAATAGCTCAGGTAACTCTGATCACGACCCAGTGGGTTCTAATAGATCAGGTAACTCTGATCATGACCCTGTGAGTTCTAATAGATCAGGTAACTCTGATCACGACCCAGTGGGTTCTAATGGATTGGGTAACTCTGATCACGACCCAGTGGGTTCTAATAGATCAGGTAACTCTGATCACGACCCAGTGGGTTCTAATAGATCAGGTAACTCTGATCATGACCCAGTGAGTTCTAATAGCTCAGGTAACTCTGATCACGACCCAGTGGGTTCTAATAGATCAGGTAACTCTGATAAGACCCAGTGGGTTCTAATTGATCAGGTAACTCTGATCACGACCCAGTGGGTTCTAATAGATCAGGTAACTCTGATCATGACCCAGTGAGTTCTAATAGCTCAGGTAACTCTGATCACGACCCAGTGGGTTCTAATAGATCAGGTAACTCTGATCACGACCCAGTGGGTTCTAATAGATCAGCTATAGTTCATTATACTGTATTGTTCACATAGACAGTCAATCTGCGATATTGTTCAAAGGCAATCTTGACACTTTCCAATATGATTTAAAATGTAAACAACATTGAAGTCAAAAGGGAAGGAAGGAAGTAGGGAAGGTGATACTGCACACAGCTTTTCCCTGAACATCTCACCTCTCTTCCTCATCCTCCCTCCATCCCTCTCTCCCTTTCTCCCACCTTCCTCCCTCTCTTTCTCCCTCCCTCCCTCTCTACCTCCCTCCATCCTCCCTCCCTCACCATCCCCCTCCCTCATCCTCCATCCTCCCTCTCTCCCTCCATTCCACCTTCTTCTCTCTCTCCCTCCATCCCCCCTCTCTCCCACATCCCCCCTCTCTCCCACCATCCTCCATCTTTCCCTCCCTCCTCCCTCTCTCCCTCTTGCTTACAACGATGCCAAAAAAACAGCATTTGAGTGTGTGCCAACCCTGGTGCACGAGGGGGTACGCAGCTGGAGGTTGAATTAGATGACTCCTTACAACTACCCTGAGTAAGATAATAATATCAATCAAAGTAATACATGATGTCACAGCGCTACGACTGACTCTTGCATCATTTTACAAAATCTCTTTTTAGCCTTTAGGATGAAAACAGATCAGGGTGTGACATTTAGATCCTGTTCCTTGTCATTGAAACAGCGAATATATAATTAATATAATTAATTAAAAGGATTATAGATTAATCTTTATCATCACAATAATTTATAATAATTCATAATCAAATGACCCAAATATGTGAGAGAACAGAGGATTTTGTTGAATGGAGGGAAAGTGTGTGTGGAGTGAGGGAGGGATGTGTGTACGGGGTGAGAGGTGTATGTGGGATGTGTTGGGGTGTGTGTATGTGTTGGGGTGTGTGTATGTGTTGGGGTGTGTGTACGGGGTGAGAGGTGTGTGTGGGATGTGTTGGGGTGTGTGTATGTGTTGGGGTGTGTGTATGTGTTGGGGTGTGTGTACGGGGTGAGAGGTGTGTGTGTATGTGTTGGGGGGTGTGTACGGGGTGAGAGGTGTGTGTGGGATGTGTTGGGGTGTGTGTATGTGTTGGGGTGTGTGTACGGGGTGAGAGGTGTGTGTGGGATGTGTTGGGGTGTGTGTATGTGTTGGGGTGTGTGTACGGGGTGAGAGTTGTGTGTGGGATGTGTTGGGGTGTGTGTATGTGTTGGGGTGTGTGTACGGGGTGAGAGGTGTGTGGGATGTGTTGGGGTGTGTGTATGTGTTGGGGTGTGTGTACTGGGTGAGAGGTGTGTGTGGGATGTGTTGGGGTGTGTGTATGTGTTGGGGGGTGTGTACGGGGTGAGAGGTGTGTGTGGGATGTGTTGGGGTGTGTGTATGTGTTGGGGTGTGTGTACGGGGTGAGAGGTGTGTGTGGGATGTGTTGGGGTGTGTGTATGTGTTGGGGTGTGTGTACGGGGTGAGAGGTGTGTGTGGGATGTGTTGGGGTGTGTGTATGTGTTGGGGTGTGTGTACGGGGTGAGAGGTGTGTGTGGGATGTGTTGGGGTGTGTGTATGTGTTGGGGGGTGTGTACGGGGTGAGAGGTGTGTGTGGGATGTGTTGGGGTGTGTGTATGTGTTGGGGTGTGTGTACGGGGTGAGAGGTGTGTGTGGGATGTGTTGGGGTGTGTGTATGTGTTGGGGGGTGTGTACGGGGTGAGAGGTGTGTGTGGGATGTGTTGGGGTGTGTGTATGTGTTGGGGGGTGTGTACGGGGTGAGAGGTGTGTGTGGGATGTGTTGGGGTGTGTGTATGTGTTGGGGTGTGTGTACGGGGTGAGAGGTGTGTGTGGGATGTGTTGGGGTGTGTGTATGTGTTGGGGTGTGTGTACGGGGTGAGAGGTGTGTGTACGGGGTGAGGGGTGTGTGTACGGGGTGAGAGGTGTGTGTGTGATGTGTTGGGGTGTGTGTGTGTTGGGGTGTGTGTACGGGTTGAGAGGTGTGTGTACGGGGTGAGGGGTGTGTGTACGGGGTGAGAGGTGTGTGTGGGATGTGTTGGGGTGTGTGTATGTGTTGGGGTGTGTGTACGGGGTGAGAGGTGTGTGTACGGGGTGAGAGGTGTGTGTGTATGTGTTGGGGGGTGTGTGTTGTGTGTTGGGGGGTGTGTGTGTGTGTGGTATTCCACGTTGAAGATCACATTACCTCTGCCTATCAGAAACCCGACCACAGCGTGAAATGGTGTGGACGTTGATAGGACTCCCACTGCTGTAAATACACACACTGTTCTGTAATAGGTCTGAGTGTGTCTTTGTGTCACAGAGACAGAGAAATACACACACTGTTGTGTAATAGGTTGACGTGGTGGACTTATTTTGTGTGTGTGTGTGTGTGTGTGTGTGTGTGTGTGTGTGTGTGTGTGTGTGTGTGTGTGTGTGTGTGTTGTGTGTGTGTGTGTGTGTGTGTGTGTGTGTGTGTGTGTGTGTGTGTGTGTGTGTGTGTGTGTGTGTGTGTGTGTGTGTGTGTGTGTGTGTGTGTGTGTGTGTGTGTGTGCGTATGTGTGTATGTGTGTTTGGTATCTGTGTTTGACTTATTTTCAGGGGGAACGCGAACACTCAGACGTGCGAAACCAAATAGCCCAAAAATAAATACAAGTTGCTCATTCTCTTGTTGTAGCCATGGTAACAAATGATGAGTCACTTATAAGCACAGAGTAAAAGTAGCGTAGTGTTTTTTAACACAAAACAAATCAATATTGTATGTAAATACTGTTAAAACAAAGAGAGATAGAAAGAGAGGGAGGAGGGGGTAGTTAAAGAGAGGAGGGGGTAGTTAGAGAGAGGACGGGGTAGTTAGAGGGAGGAGGGGGTAGTTCGAGGGAGGAGGGGGTAGTTAGAGAGAGGAGGGGGTAGTTAGAGGGAGGAGGGGGTAGTTAGAGGGAGGAGGGGGTAGTTGGAGGGGAAGGTAGAGGGAGGAGGGGGAAGTTAGAGAGAGGAGGGGTAGTTAGAGGGAGGAGGGGGTAGTTAGAGAGAGGGGGTAGTTATAGAGAGTAGGGGGTAGTTAGAGAGGGAGGGGGTAGTTCGAGGGGAGGAGGGGGTAGTTAGAAAGAGGAGGAGGTAGTTAGAGAGAGGAGGGGTAGTTAGAGGGAGGAGGGGGTAGTTAGAGGGAGGAGGGGGTAGTTAGAGGGAGGAGGGGGTAGTTAGAGAGAAGAGGGGGTAGTTAGAGGGAGGAGGGGGTAGTTAGAGAGAGGAGGGGGTAGTTAGAGGGAGGAGGGGGTAGTTAGAGGGAGGAGGGGGTAGTTAGAGAGAAGAGGGGGTAGTTAGAGGGAGGAGGGGGTAGTTAGAGGGAGGAGGGGTAGTTAGAGGAAGGAGGGGTAGTTAGAGGGAGGAGGGGGTAGTTGGAGGGGGTAGTTAGAGGAAGGAGGGGGTAGTTAGAGGGAGGAGGGGGTAGTTAGAGGAGAGAGAGAGAGGGAGAGATAGAGGGAGATACAGAAGGAGATACAGAGGGAGAGATAGAGGGAGATACAGAAGGAGAGATAGAGCGATAGATAGAGGGAGATACAGAGGGAGGGATAGAGGGAGATACAGAAGTAGAGATAGAGGGAGAGATAGAGGGAGATACAGAAGGAGAGATAGAGGGATAGATAGAGGGAGATACAGAAGTAGAGATAGAGGGAGAGATAGAGGGAGATACAGAAGGAGAGATAGAGGGATGGATACAGGTCAGTGCTTTTCATCATGAATCTTGTTCTGGAGTCACCTCTGCTACAAAGTCACACAACTGTTTTTTAAACCTAACCCTAATCACACAGCTATCCCTAATGCCTAACCCTAACCACACAGCTATCCCTAATGCCTAACCCTAAACACACAGCTATCCCTAATGCCTAACCCCAACCACACAGCTACCCCTAATGCCTAACCCTAACCACACAGCTATCCCTAATCCCTAACCCCAACCACACAGCTATCCCTAATCCCTAACCCTAATCACACAGCTATCCCTAATGCCTAACCCTAACCACACAGCTGTCCCTAATGCCTAACCCTAACCACACAGCTATCCCTAATGCCTAACCCTAATCACACAGCTATCCCTAATGCCTAACCCTAACCACACAGCTGTCCCTAATGCCTAACCCTAACCACACAGCTACCCCTAATGCCTAACCCTAATCACACAGCTACCCCTAATGCTTAACCCTAACCACACAGCTATCCCTAACCCCTAACCCCAACCACACAGCTATCCCTAATGCCTAACCCTAAACACACAGCTATCCCTAATGCCTAACCCTAACCACACAGCTATCCCTAATGCCTAACCCTAACCTTAACCTTAATCACACAGCTATCCTAATGCCTAACCCTAATCACACAGCTATCCCTAATTAATGCATAAACCTAACCACACAGCTATCCCTAATGCCTATCCCTAAACACACAGCTATCCCTAATACCTAACCTTAACCACACAGCTATCCCTAATGCCTAACCATAAACACACAAACCATCATTAATGCCTAACCCTAAACACACAGCTATCCCTAATGCTTAACCCTAACCACACAGCTATCACTAATCCCTAACCCCAACCACACAGCTATCCCTAATGCCTAACCCTAAACACACAGCTATCCCAAATGCCTAACCCTAACCACACAGCTATCCCTAATACCTAACCCTAACCTTAACCTTAATCACACAGCTATCCTAATGCCTAACCCTAATCACACAGCTATCCCTAATTAATGCATAAACCTTAACCACACAGCTATCCCTAGTGCCTAACCCTAACCACACAGCTATCCCTAATACCTAACCTTAACCACACAGCTATCCCTAATGCCTAACCATAAACACACAAACCATCATTAATGCCTAACCCTAATCACACAGCTATCCCTAATGCCTAACCCTAACCACACAGCTATCCCTAATGCCTAACCCTAACCACACAGCTATCCCTAATGCCTAACCCTAACCACACAGCTATCCCTAATGCCTAACCCTAACCACACAGCCATCCCTAATGCCTAACCCTAAACACACAGCTATCCCTAATGCCTAACCCTAACCACACAGCTATCCCTAATGCCTAACCCTAATCACACAGCCATCCTAATGCCTAACCCTAATCACACAGCTATCCCTAATGCCTAACCCTAACCACACAGCTATCCTAATGCCTAACCCTAACCTCACAGCTATCCCTAATGCCTAACCCTAACCACACAGCTATCCCTAATGCCTAACCTTAACCACACAGCTATCCCTAATGCCTAACCCTAAACACACAGCCATCCCTAATGCCTAACCCTAAACACACAGCTATCCCTAATGCCTAACCCTAACCACACAGCTATCCCTAATGCCTAACCCTAATCACACAGCCATCCCTAATGCCTAACCCTAAACCCACAGCTATCCCTAATGCCTAACCCTAACCACACAGCTATCCCTAATGCCTAACCCCAACCACACAGCTATCCCTAATGCCTAACCCTAACCACACAGCTATCCCTAATCCCTAACCCCAACCACACAGCTACCCCTAATGCCTAACCCTAAACACACAGCTATCCCAAATGCCTAACCCTAACCACACAGCTATCCCTAATACCTAACCCTAACCTTAACCTTAATCACACAGCTATCCTAATGCCTAACCCTAATCACACAGCTATCCCTAATTAATGCCTAACCCTAACCACACAGCTATCCCTAATGCCTATCCCTAAACACACAGCTATCCCTAATACCTAACCTTAACCATACAGCTATCCCTAATGCCTAACCATAAACACACAAACCATCATTAATGCCTAACCCTAAACACACAGCTATCCCTAATGCTTAACCCTAACCACACAGCTATCACTAATCCCTAACCCCAACCACACAGCTATCCCTAATGCCTAACCCTAAACACACAGCTATCCCAAATGCCTAACCCTAACCACACAGCTATCCCTAATACCTAACCCTAACCTTAACCTTAATCACACAGCTATCCTAATGCCTAACCCTAATCACACAGCTATCCCTAATTAATGCCTAACCCTAACCACACAGCTATCCCTAATGCCTATCCCTAAACACACAGCTATCCCTAATACCTAACCTTAACCACACAGCTATCCCTAATGCCTAACCATAAACACACAAACCATCATTAATGCCTAACCCTAAACACACAGCTATCCCTAATGCCTAACCCTAACCACACAGCTATCCCTAATGCCTAACCCTAACCACACAGCTATCCCTAATGCCTAACCTTAACCACACAGCTATCCCTAGTGCCTAACCCTAAACACACAGCCATCCCTAATGCCTAACCCTAAACACACAGCTATCCCTAATGCCTAACCCTAACCACACAGCTATCCCTAATGCCTAACCCTAACCACACAGCTATCCCTAATGCCTAACCCTAACCACACAGCTATCCCTAATGCCTAACCCTAACCACACAGCTATCCTAATGCCTAACCCTAACCTTAACCTTAATCACACAGCTATCCTAATGCCTAACCCTAACCACACAGCTATCCCTAATGCCTAACCCTAACCACACAGCTATCCCTAATGCCTAACCCTAACCACACAGCTATCCCTAATGCCTAACCCTAACCTTAATCACACAGCTAACCCTAACCTTAATCACACAGCTATCCTAATGCCTAACCCTAATCACACAGCTATCCCTAATGCCTAACCCTAACCTTAATCACACAGCTAACCCTAACCTTAATCACACAGCTCACCCTAATGCCTACCCTTAAATGTAGATTTTACAGCTGGCCTATCTTAGAGAAAAAAACGCTCAGTTCTGCCTCCATGAAAAGACTGCTAGAGATACAGAGAGATACAGGGAGAGATACAGGGAGAGATACAGAGAGAGATACAGAGAGAGATACAGGGAGAGATACAGGGAGAGATACAGGGAGAGATACAGAGAGAGATACAGGGAGAGATACAGAGAGAGATACAGAGAGAGATACAGAGAGATACAGAGAGATACAGAGAGAGATACAGGGAGAGATACAGGGAGAGATACAGGGAGAGATACAGAGAGAGATACAGAGAGATACAGGGAGAGAGATATAGAGAGAGATACAGGGAGAGATAGAGATACAGGTATAGATAGAGAGTGATACAGGGAGAGAAAGAGAGAGAGATAGATACGGAGAGATACAGAGAGAGATACAGTGAGAGAGATACAGGGATGGAGATACAGAGAGAGATAGAGAGAGATACAGGGAGAGAAAGAGAGAGAGAGATCTTGAGATAAATTGAGAGAAAGAGAGAGAGATAGAGAGACATTCAGGGAGAGAAAGAGAGATAGATATGGAGAGAAAGAGAGAGAGATAAAAAGAGAGAAAGAGAGAGAGAGAGAGATACAGGGAGAGAAAGAGAGAGAGATAGAGATAAACGGAGAAAAGAGAGAGAGATAAACGGAGAAAAGAGAGAGAGATACAGGGAGAGAAAGAGAGAGAGATAGAGAGAGATACAGGGAGAGAAAGAGAGAGAGAGATAGAGAGAGATAAAAGGAGATAAAGAGTGAGAGAGAGAGAGATACAGGGAGAGAAAGAGAGAGATACAGGGAGAGATAGAGATAGGGAGATACAGGGAGAGAAAGAGAGAGAGATAGAGAGATACAGGGAGAGAAAGAGAGAGATACAGGGAGAGAAAGAGATAGAGATAAACGGAGAAAAGAGAGAGAGATAAACGGAGAAAAGAGAGAGAGATACAGGGAGAGAAAGAGAGAGAGATACAGGGAGAGAAAGAGAGAGAGATACAGGGAGAGAAAGAGAGAGATACAGGGAGGGAGAGATAGAGAGAGGGAGAGATACAGAACCAGAAGAGTATTTGTTGAAATATTCATACCTGAGCATTATTTCCACACACTGGAA
>NC_088224.1:6598979-6633979 GCF_036934945.1 Oncorhynchus masou masou
GAGGAGGGGAAGGGAGAGGAGGAATGAGAGAGAGGGAGGGGTTTAAAATGCTTTTATACCACACCATTTATAGCTTGTCTCTGATTGGTAGAGAGAGCGAGAGAGAGAGAGAGAGAGAGAGAGAGAGAGAGAGAGAGAGAGAGAGAGAGAGAGAGAGCGAGAGAGTGAATGTGAGAGGGAGAGAGAGAGAGGGGGAGAGAGAGAGAGCGAGAGAGAGATATCTTTCTCCTTAATTCACTTCTTCCATCATATCTGCAGATGGTGACAAACACAAGGGTGTTCTCCCACCAGGGTGTGTGTGAGTGCCTTTGTGTGAGTGTGTGAGTGTGTTGGCTCAGCTGTACCCTCTGTCAGTGTAACAACTCCTGTAATCTGATGCAGGGAGGCCAGTGTTGACTGGGCCAGGTCAGGTGGTCATTAGGACTGATGCAGGGAGGCCAGTGTTGACTGGGCCTGGTCAGGTGGTCATTAGGACTGATGAAGGGAGTCCAGTGTTGACTGGGCCAGGTCAGGTGATCATTAGGACTGATGCAGGGAGGCCAGTGTTGACTGGGCCAGGTCAGGTGGTCATTAGGACTGATGCAGGGAGGCCAGTGTTGACTGGGCCAGGTCAGGTGGTCATTAGGACTGATGCAGGGAGGCCAGTGTTGACTGGGCCAGGTCAGGTGGTCATTAGGACTGATGCAGGGAGGCCAGTGTTGACTGGGCCAGGTCAGGTGGTCATTAGGACTGATGCAGGGAGGCCAGTGTTGACTAGGCCTGGCCAGGTGGTCATTAGGACTGATGCAGGGAGGCCAGTGTTGAATGGGCCTGGTCAGGTGGTCATTAGGACTGATGCAGGGAGGCCAGTGTTGACTAGGCCTGGTCAGGTGGTCATTAGGACTGATGCAGGGGGCCAGTGTTGACTGGGCCAGGTCAGGTGGTCATTAGGACTGATGCAGGGAGGCCAGTGTTGACTAGGCCTGGTCAGGTGATCAGTAGGACTGATGCAGGGAGGCCAGTGTTGACTAGGCCTGGTCAGGTGATCAGTAGGAGTGATGCATGGAGGCCAGTGTTGACTAGGCCTGGTCAGGTGGTCATTAGGACTGATGCAGGGAGGCCAGTGTTGACTAGGCCTGGTCAGCTGATCAGTAGGACTGATGCAGGGAGGCCAGTGTTGACTGGGCCAGGTCAGGTGGTCATTAGGACTGATGCAGGGAGGCCAGTGTTGACTGGGCCTGGTCAGGTGGTCATTAGGACTGATGCAGGGACGCCAGTGTTGACTGGGCCAGGTCAGGTGGTCATTAGGACTGATGCAGGGAGGCCAGTGTTGACTGGGACAGGTCAGGTGGTCATTAGGACTGATGCGGAGGCCAGTGTTGACTGGGCCAGGTCAGGTGGTCATTAGGACTGATGCAGGGAGGCCAGTGTTGACTGGGCCAGGTCAGGTGGTCATTAGGACTGATGCAGGGAGGCCAGTGTTGACTAGGCCAGGTCAGGTGGTCATTAGGACTGATGCAGGGAGGCCAGTGTTGACTAGGCCAGGTCAGGTGGTCATTAGGACTGATGCAGGGAGGCCAGTGTTGACTAGGCCTGGTCAGGTGGTCATTAGGACTGATGCAGGGGGCCAGTGTTGACTGGGCCTGGTCAGGTGGTCATTAGGACTGATGCAGGGAGGCCAGTGTTGACTAGGCCTGGTCAGGTGATCAGTAGGACTGATGCAGGGAGGCCAGTGTTGACTAGGCCTGGTCAGGTGGTCATTAGGACTGATGCAGGGAGGCCAGTGTTGACTAGGCCTGGTCAGGTGGTCAGTAGGACTGATGCAGGGAGGCCAGTGTTGACTAGGCCTGGTCAGGTGGTCATTAGGACTGATGCAGGGAGGCCAGTGTTGACTAGGCCTGGTCAGGTGATCAGTAGGACTGATGCAGGGAGGCCAGTGTTGACTAGGCCTGGTCAGGTGGTCATTAGGACTGATGCAGGGAGGCCAGTGTTGACTAGGCCTGGTCAGGTGGTCAGTAGGACTGATGCAGGGAGGCCAGTGTTGACTGGGCCAGGTCAGGTGGTCATTAGGACTGATGCAGGGAGGCCAGTGTTGACTAGGCCTGGTCAGGTGGTCATTAGGACTGATGCATAGAGGCCAGTGTTGACTAGGCCTGGTCAGGTGGTCAGTAGGACTGATGCAGGGAGGCCAGTGTTGACTAGGCCTGGTCAGGTGATCAGTAGGACTGATGCAGGGAGGCCAGTGTTGACTAGGCCTGGTCAGGTGATCAGTAGGACTGATGCAGGGAGGCCAGTGTTGACTAGGCCAGGTCAGGTGATCAGTAGGACTGATGCAGGGAGGCCAGTGTTGACTAGGCCTGGTCAGGTGATCAGTAGGACTGATGCAGGGAGGCCAGTGTTGACTAGGCCTGGTCAGGTGGTCATTAGGACTGATGCAGGGAGGCCAGTGTTGACTAGGCCTGGTCAGGTGATCAGTAGGACTGATGCAGGGAGGCCAGTGTTGACTGGGCCTGGTCAGGTGGTCATTAGGACTGATGCAGGGAGGCCAGTGTTGACTAGGCCTGGTCAGGTGATCAGTAGGACTGATGCAGGGAGGCCAGTGTTGACTAGGCCTGGTCAGGTGGTCATTAGGACTGATGCAGGGAGGCCAGTGTTGACTAGGCCTGGTCAGGTGATCAGTAGGACTGATGCAGGGAGGCCAGTGTTGACTGGGCCTGGTCAGGTGGTCATTAGGACTGATGCAGGGAGGCCAGTGTTGACTGGGCCTGGTCAGGTGGTCATTAGGACTGATGCAGGGAGGCCAGTGTTGACTAGGCCTGGTCAGGTGGTCAGTAGGACTGATGCAGGGAGGCCAGTGTTGACTAGGCCAGGTCAGGTGGTCATTAGGACTGATGCAGGGAGGCCAGTGTTGACTAGGCCTGGTCAGGTGATCATTAGGACTGATGCAGGGAGGCCAGTGTTGACTGGGCCAGGTCAGGTGGTCATTAGGACTGATGCAGGGAGGCCAGTGTTGACTAGGCCTGGTCAGCTGATCAGTAGGACTGATGCAGGGAGGCCAGTGTTGACTGGGCCAGGTCAGGTGATCAGTAGGACTGATGCAGGGAGGCCAGTGTTGACTGGGCCTGGTCAGGTGGTCATTAGGACTGATGCAGGGAGAACAGTGTTGACTAGGCCTGGTCAGCTGATCAGTAGGACTGATGCAGGGAGGCCTGTGTTGACTGGGCCAGGTCAGGTGGTCATTAGGACTGATGCAGGGAGGCCAGTGTTGACTGGGCCTGGTCAGGTGGTCATTAGGACTGATGCAGGGAGGCCAGTGTTGACTGGGCCTGGTCAGGTGGTCATTAGGACTGATGCAGGGAGGCCAGTGTTGACTAGGCCTGGTCAGGTGGTCAGTAGGACTGATGCAGGGAGGCCAGTGTTGACTGGGCCTGGTCAGGTGATCAGTAGGACTGATGCAGGGAGGCCAGTGTTGACTAGGCCTGGTCAGGTGATCAGTAGGACTGATGCAGGGAGGCCAGTGTTGACTAGGCCTGGTCAGGTGGTCATTAGGACTGATGCAGGGAGGCCAGTGTTGACTAGGCCTGGTCAGGTGGTCATTAGGACTGATGCAGGGAGGCCAGTGTTGACTAGGCCTGGTCAGGTGGTCAGTAGGACTGATGCAGGGAGGCCAGTGTTGACTGGGCCTGGTCAGGTGGTCATTAGGACTGATGCAGGGAGGCCAGTGTTGACTAGGCCAGGTCAGGTGGTCATTAGGACTGATGCAGGGAGGCCAGTGTTGACTAGGCCAGGTCAGGTGATCAGTAGGACTGATGCAGGGAGGCCAGTGTTGACTAGGCCTGGTCAGGTGATCAGTAGGACTGATGCAGGGAGGCCAGTGTTGACTAGGCCTGGTCAGGTGGTCATTAGGACTGATGCAGGGAGGCCAGTGTTGACTAGGCCAGGTCAGGTGATCAGTAGGACTGATGCAGGGAGGCCAGTGTTGACTGGGCCTGGTCAGGTGGTCATTAGGACTGATGCAGGGAGGCCATTGTTGACTAGGCCTGGTCAGGTGATCAGTAGGACTGATGCAGGGAGGCCAGTGTTGACTAGGCCTGGTCAGGTGGTCATTAGGACTGATGCAGGGAGGCCAGTGTTGACTAGGCCTGGTCAGGTGATCAGTAGGACTGATGCAGGGAGGCCAGTGTTGACTGGGCCTGGTCAAGTGGTCATTAGGACTGATGCAGGGAGGCCAGTGTTGACTGGGCCAGGTCAGGTGATCAGTAGGACTGATGCAGGGAGGCCAGTGTTGACTAGGCCTGGTCAGGTGGTCAGTAGGACTGATGCAGGGAGGCCAGTGTTGACTTGGCCAGGTCAGGTGATCAGTAGGACTGATGCAGGGAGGCCAGTGTTGACTAGGCCAGGTCAGGTGATCAGTAGGACTGATGCAGGGAGGCCAGTGTTGACTGGGCCAGGTCAGGTGATCAGTAGGACTGATGCAGGGAGGCCAGTGTTGACTAGGCCTGGTCAGGTGATCAGTAGGACTGATGCAGGGAGGCCAGTGTTGACTAGGCCTGGTCAGGTGGTCATTAGGACTGATGCAGGGAGGCCAGTGTTGACTAGGCCTGGTCAGGTGCTCAGTAGGACTGATGCAGGGAGGCCAGTGTTGACTAGGCCTGGTCAGGTGGTCAGTAGGACTGATGCAGGGAGGCCAGTGTTGACTAGGCCAGGTCAGGTGATCAGTAGGACTGATGCAGGGAGGCCAGTGTTGACTAGGCCAGGTCAGGTGGTCATTAGGACTGATGCAGGGAGGCCAGTGTTGACTAGGCCAGGTCAGGTGGTCATTAGGACTGATGCAGGGAGGCCAGTGTTGACTGGGCCTGGTCAGGTGGTCATTAGGACTGATGCAGGGAGGCCAGTGTTGACTAGGCCTGGTCAGGTGGTCATTAGGACTGATGCAGGGAGGCCAGTGTTGACTGGGCCTGGTCAGGTGGTCATTAGGACTGATGCAGGGAGGCCAGTGTCGACCAGGCCAGGTCAGGTGATCAGTAGGACTGATGCAGGGAGGCCAGTGTTGACTGGGCCTGGTCAGGTGGTCATTAGGACTGATGCAGGGAGGCCAGTGTTGACTGGGCCTGGTCAGGTGATCAGTAGGACTGTTCTTTTCAACGGAACCATGCGGTCTGATTGGAGGATTTGGGGTTGAACATAGGACTCTAATTCTACCAGCATGTTAATCTACCAGCATGTTAATCTACCAGCATGTTAATCTACCAGCATGTTAATCTAGTGTGATACTACCAGCATGTTAATCTAGTGTGATACTACCAGCATGTTAATCTAGTGTGATACTACCAGCATGTTAATCTCGTGTGATACTACCAGCATGTTAATCTAGTGTGATACTACCAGCATGTTAATCTAGTGTGATACTACCAGCATGTTAATCTAGTGTGATACTACCAGCATGTTAATCTAGTGTGATACTACCAGCATGTTAATCTAGTGTGATACTACCAGCATGTTAATCTAGTGTGATACTACCAGCATGTTAATCTAGTGTGATACTACCAGCATGTTAATCTCGTGTGATACTACCAGCATGTTAATCTAGTGTGATACTACCAGCATGTTAATCTAGTGTGATACTACCAGCATGTTAATCTAGTGTGATACTACCAGCATGTTAATCTAGTGTGATACTACCAGCATGTTAATCTAGTGTGATACTACCAGCATGTTAATCTAGTGTGATACTACCAGCATGTTAATCTAGTGTGATACTACCAGCATGTTAATCTAGTGTGATACTACCAGCATGTTAATCTAGTGTGATACTACCAGCATGTTAATCTAGTGTGATACTACCAGCATGTTAATCTAGTGTGATACTACCAGCATGTTAATCTAGTGTGATACTACCAGCATGTTAATCTCGTGTGATACTACCAGCATGTTAATCTAGTGTGATACTACCAGCATGTTAATCTACCAGCATGTTAATCTAGTGTGATACTACCAGCATGTTAATCTACCAGCATGTTAATCTCGTGTGATACTACCAGCATGTTAATCTAGTGTGATACTACCAGCATGTTAATCTAGTGTGATACTACCAGCATGTTAATCTAGTGTGATACTACCAGCATGTTAATCTAGTGTGATACTACCAGCATGTTAATCTAGTGTGATACTACCAGCATGTTAATCTAGTGTGATACTACCAGCATGTTAATCTAGTGTGATACTACCAGCATGTTAATCTACCAGCATGTTAATCTAGTGTGATACTACCAGCATGTTAATCTAGTGTGATACTACCAGCATGTTAATCTCGTGTGATACTACCAGCATGTTAATCTAGTGTGATACTACCAGCATGTTAATCTAGTGTGATACTACCAGCATGTTAATCTAGTGTGATACTACCAGCATGTTAATCTACCAGCATGTTAATCTAGTGTGATACTACCAGCATGTTAATCTAGTGTGATACTACCAGCATGTTAATCTAGTGTGATACTACCAGCATGTTAATCTCGTGTGATACTACCAGCATGTTAATCTACCAGCATGTTAATCTCGTGTGATACTACCAGCATGTTAATCTAGTGTGATACTACCAGCATGTTAATCTAGTGTGATACTACCAGCATGTTAATCTAGTGTGATACTACCAGCATGTTAATCTAGTGTGATACTACCAGCATGTTAATCTAGTGTGATACTACCAGCATGTTAATCTAGTGTGATACTACCAGCATGTTAATCTAGTGTGATACTACCAGCATGTTAATCTACCAGCATGTTAATCTAGTGTGATACTACCAGCATGTTAATCTAGTGTGATACTACCAGCATGTTAATCTCGTGTGATACTACCAGCATGTTAATCTAGTGTGATACTACCAGCATGTTAATCTAGTGTGATACTACCAGCATGTTAATCTAGTGTGATACTACCAGCATGTTAATCTAGTGTGATACTACCAGCATGTTAATCTACCAGCATGTTAATCTAGTGTGATACTACCAGCATGTTAATCTAGTGTGATACTACCAGCATGTTAATCTAGTGTGATACTACCAGCATGTTAATCTCGTGTGATACTACCAGCATGTTAATCTACCAGCATGTTAATCTAGTGTGATACTACCAGCATGTTAATCTAGTGTGATACTACCAGCATGTTAATCTAGTGTGATACTACCAGCATGTTAATCTCGTGTGATACTACCAGCATGTTAATCTAGTGTGATACTACCAGCATGTTAATCTAGTGTGATACTACCAGCATGTTAATCTACCAGCATGTTAATCTAGTGTGATACTACCAGCATGTTAATCTCGTGTGATACTACCATTATGTTAATCTAGTGTGATACTACCAGCATGTTAATCTAGTGTGATACTACCAGCATGTTAATCTAGTGTGATACTACCAGCATGTTAATCTAGTGTGATACTACCAGCATGTTAATCTAGTGTGATACTACCAGCATGTTAATCTAGTGTGATACTACCAGCATGTTAATCTAGTGTGATACTACCAGCATGTTAATCTAGTGTGATACTACCAGCATGTTAATCTAGTGTGATACTACCAGCATGTTAATCTAGTGTGATACTACCAGCATGTTAATCTACCAGCATGTTAATCTCGTGTGATACTACCAGCATGTTAATCTAGTGTGATACTACCAGCATGTTAATCTAGTGTGATACTACCAGCATGTTAATCTCGTGTGATACTACCAGCATGTTAATCTAGTGTGATACTACCAGCATGTTAATCTAGTGTGATATTACCAGCATGTTAATCTAGTGTGATACTACCAGCATGTTAATCTAGTGTGATACTACCAGCATGTTAATCTAGTGTGATACTACCAGCATGTTAATCTACCAGCATGTTAATCTCGTGTGATACTACCAGCATGTTAATCTAGTGTGATACTACCAGCATGTTAATCTAGTGTGATACTACCAGCATGTTAATCTAGTGTGATACTACCAGCATGTTAATCTAGTGTGATACTACCAGCATGTTAATCTAGTGTGATACTACCAGCATGTTAATCTAGTGTGATACTACCAGCATGTTAATCTAGTGTGATACTACCAGCATGTTAATCTAGTGTGATACTACCAGCATGTTAATCTACCAGCATGTTAATCTAGTGTGATACTACCAGCATGTTAATCTACCAGCATGTTAATCTAGTGTGATACTACCAGCATGTTAATCTAGTGTGATACTACCAGCATGTTAATCTAGTGTGATACTACCAGCATGTTAATCTGGTGTGATACTACCAGCATGTTAATCTAGTGTGATACTACCAGCATGTTAATCTAGTGTGATACTACCAGCATGTTAATCTAGTGTGATACTACCAGCATGTTAATCTGGTGTGATACTACCAGCATGTTAATCTAGTGTGATACTACTATCTAGCACCATCACCTCATTATAAAACACCATCTTTGTCCCCTGTGGTTTTTTGTTTCATAATTCAATGAGTTGAATCTGATGCTGAGTTATTTGACTCTTTTCAACTTCATCTGTCAGAGATGGGGGGGAATAGCCATTTAAGATAAATAGATAGAGCGGTAGATATAGAGAGACAGATAGATAGAGAGAGAGAGAGACACAGAGAGCTTTGGCAATGTTAACACATGTTACCCATGCCAATAAAACCCCTTGAATTGAATTGAGAGAGAGAGAGACAGAGAGAGATGTCGTGTCTTTGGCTATGCCGGATTAAGTGATATGACATGCTATTCTATAAAATAATTTATCCGTAATTAATATTACCTGATTGAGCTAATCATATAAATGTAATTAACTAGAGAGTCGGGGTACCACAAAATAATATTTATAGAGCTGTTATCTTCCCGAATAAACTCTTAAAGACCTAGTAATATTTTACATCAATAGCAGTCAATATTAATCGTCACCTTAATTCAGTCTCATCTGAAAGTTGTAAATTCTTGGTTATCTGCACAATACCCAACTAATCACACAGAATTACACATATACACATAATTAATCATAACTTGATTACAAATTACATCATAAAGGAAAACGTCCCTAGCGGGCGGAACAGCTATGATAGCTGGTTACACAAAAGAAAAGGGGGTGGGTTTGAGTGAAAGAGCGGGAAGACTGAGGGACACAGGGAGAAGCTGTTCTATCGTAAATACAGTATCTTATGCATTCTAAATTACCGCCCATTTGGAAAAGGAAAATGCAATAAATATTCACTCTGAGCTGCGCTTCGGTAGGTTGGTGGTAGATGGAAGGCCGTGTTGCCAGGTTCTCTGTCTGTTCCTTCCTAACCTGTGTTTGCAGCTGCTGTTGCTAACTCAACGGCTAGGATGTATCACTTCTGTAGTGAATACGAGTTCAAAGTTCATACCATTCACAACCAAAGCTCATGTTGATGTTGGCTTCGTTCTGTAGTTATTATCTGAACCTGTCACGTTTTGACCTTAGTTCTTTTATCACGCCTTTGTTTTAGTATGGTCAGGGCGTGAGTTGGGTGGGTTGTCTTTTATCATGTCTTTGTTTTAGTATGGTCAGGGCGTGAGTTGGTTGGGTTGTCTTTTATCATGTCTTTGTTTTAGTATGGTCAGGGCGTGAGTTGGTTGGGTTGTCTTTTATCATGTCTTTGTTTTAGTATGGTCAGGCAGGTGAGTTGGGTGGGTTGTCTATGTTCCTTTTTCTATGTTTTGGTATTTCTGTGTTTGGCCTGGTATGGTTCTCAATCAGAGGCAGCTGTTTATCGACAGTCCGATCTCTCTTACTCCTCATCCTCGGATGACGACGAACGTTACAGAACCATTCTGACATCGGACCGTCGTCCTCACATCCTCGGAACATTGTCATCAAGGCTTTATATAGGAAGGGAGAGGAGGGCGTGTTTGAAAAGTTTTAGAGCCCATGTCCCTTCACAGGGGCGGCCACTGATTGAGCAGAGCCCTAACCTTATGAAAACACAAATGTCACATATTAGAAGCTACAATCACATTTCATCCCATCACAAATAATTTTATATTCAAACATTTAAATTGAACAACAATTCCATGTGAATCCGATAACTCTGATGTGTAGACTTTCCACTGTAGAGTTTATGTCATCTTATCATTGATGAGAATGTCTCAGATGACAACCGAACTGACATCATATTCATTAAGTACCACGGCATACGTTCCATTGGTCGGATTACCAGAATATAGTTAATTTCCCCTTCTGATGTTCCCAGAATCTCTATGTTAACCAAGGGGTTTGCAAATGTAACATCAGTAGGGTAGAGAAAGGAAAAAGGGGGAAGAGGTATTTATGACTGTCGTAAACTTACCCCCAGGCCAACGTCATATGAGAGAGAGAGAGAGAGAGAGAGAGAGAGAGAGAGAGAGAGAGAGAGAGAGAGAGAGAGAGAGAGAGAGAGAGAGAGAGAGAGAGAGATCCATGGGAGGAGAAAGGGAGAGAGAGAGAGAGAGAGAGAGAGAGAGAGAGAGAGAGAGAGAGATCCATGGGAGGAGAAAGGGAGAGAGAGAGAGAGACTGAGATCCATGGGAGGAGAAAGGGAGAGAGAGAGAGATCCATGGGAGGAGAAAGGGAGAGAGAGAGAGATCCATGGGAGGAGAAAGGGAGAGAGAGAGATCCATGGGAGGGGAAAGGGAGAGAGAGATCCATGGGAGGAGAAAGGGAGAGAGAGAGAGAGACTGAGATCCATGGGAGGAGAAAGGGAGAGAGAGAGAGATCCATGGGAGGGGAAAGGGAGAGAGAGAGAGATCCATGGGAGGAGAAAGGGAGAGAGAGATCCATGGGAGGAGAAAGGGAGAGAGATCCATGGGAGGAGAAAGGGAGAGAGATCCATGGGAGGAGAAAGGGAGAGAGAGAGATCCATGGGAGGAGAAAGGGAGAGAGAGAGATCCATGGGAGGAGAAAGGGAGAGAGAGAGATCCATGGGAGGAGAAAGGGAGAGAGAGAGAGATCCATGGGAGGAGAAAGGGAGAGAGAGAGAGATCCATGGGAGGAGAAAGGGAGAGAGATCCATGGGAGGGGAAAGGGAGAGAGATCCATGGGAGGGGAAAGGGAGAGAGAGAGAGATCCATGGGAGGAGAAAGGGAGAGAGATCCATGGGAGGAGAAAGGGAGAGAGATCCATGGGAGGGGAAAGGGAGAGAGATCCATGGGAGGAGAAAGGGAGAGATCCATGGGAGGAGAAAGGAGAGAGATCCATGGGAGGGGAAAGGGAGAGAGAGAGATCCATGGGAGGAGAAAGGGAGAGAGATCCATGGGAGGAGAAAGGGAGAGAGATCCATGGGAGGAGAAAGGGAGAGAGATCCATGGGAGGAGAAAGGGAGAGAGAGAGAGATCCATGGGAGGAGAAAGGGAGAGAGAGAGATCCATGGGAGGAGAAAGGGAGAGAGATCCATGGGAGGGGAAAGGGAGAGAGAGAGATCCATGGGAGGAGAAAGGGAGAGAGATCCATGGGAGGAGAAAGGGAGAGAGAGAGAGAGACTGAGATCCATGGGAGGAGAAAGGGAGAGAGAGAGAGATCCATGGGAGGAGAAAGGGAGAGAGATCCATGGGAGGGGAAAGGGAGAGAGAGAGATCCATGGGAGGAGAAAGGGAGAGAGAGATCCATGGGAGGAGAAAGGGAGAGAGAGAGATCCATGGGAGGAGAAAGGGAGAGAGAGATCCATGGGAGGAGAAAGGGAGAGAGAGAGACAGAGGGGGGAGATTGGGGGAGAGATAATATAATTAAACAAATAATACAGGCAAATGGGTTAGAGGCAGGGGTGTGTGTTGTGACACAACAGTTATCAGCAGAAAACACCTGCTCTGTTAATCTCTCTCAGCTGGTGCTCTTTTCACTGTGGACACTTTCTCTCTCAAATACATTTCAATTCAATGGGCTTTATTATTCAAAGGGCAAATAGTTAAGGGAAAATAAATAAACCGAAATATGGGTTGGTGTTTGTTCTTCACTGGTTGCCCTTTTCTTGTGGCAACAGGTAACAAGTTGGGGCGGCAGTTAGCGCTAGAGTGTTAGAGCGTTGGCAGGTAGCCTAGTGGTTAGAGGCAGGTAGCCTAGTGGTTAGAGGCAGGTAGCCTAGTGGTTAGAGGCAGGTAGCCTAGTGGTTAGAGGCAGGTAGCCTAGTGGTTAGAGCAGGTAGCCTAGTGGTTAGAGGCAGGTAGCCTAGTGGTTAGAGGTAGGTAGCCTAGTGGTTAGAGGCAGGTAGCCTAGTGGTTAGAGGCAGGTAGCCTAGTGGTTAGAGCAGGTAGCCTGGTGGTTAGAGGCAGGTAGCCTAGTGGTTAGAGCAGGTAGCCTAGTGGTTTGAACGTTGGACCGCAAGGTTGCTATCTCGAATCCACGAGCTGACAAGGTACAAATATGTCGTTCTGCCCCTGAACAAGGCAGTTAACCTACTGTTCCTAGGCCGTCATTGTAAATAAGATTTTGTTCTTACATTTACATTACATTTAAGTCATTTAGCAGACGCTCTTATCCAGAGCGACTTACAAATTGGTGAATTCACCTTCTGACATCCAGTGGAACAGCCACTTTACAATAGTGCATCTAAATCATTAAGGGGGGGGTGGTGAGAAGGATTACTTATCTTATCCTAGGTATTCCTTGAAGAGGTGGGGTTTCAGGTGTCTCCGGAAGGTGGTGATTGACTCCGCTGTCCTGGCGTCGTGAGGGAGTTTGTTCCACCATTGGGGGCCAGAGCAGCGAACAGTTTTGACTGGGCTGAGCGGGAACTGTACTTCCTCAATGGTAGGGAGGCGAGCAGGCCAGAGGTGGATGAACGCAGTGCCCTTGCTTGGGTGTAGGGCCTGATCAGAGCCTGGAGGTACTGCGGTGCCGTTCCACTCACAGCTCCGTAGGCAAGCACCATGGTCTTGTAGCGGATGCGAGCTTCAACTGGAAGCCAGTGGAGAGAGCGGAGGAGCGGGGTGACGTGAGAGAACTTGGGAAGGTTGAACACCAGACGGGCTGCGGCGTTCTGGATGAGTTGTAGGGGTTTAATGGCACAGGCAGGGAGCCCAGCCAACAGCGAGTTGCAGTAATCCAGACGGGAGATGACAAGTGCCTGGATTAGGACCTGCGCCGCTTCCTGTGTGAGGCAGGGTCGTACTCTGCGGATGTTGTAGAGCATGAACCTACAGTCTTAACTGACTTGCCTAGTTAAATAAAGATCAAATTTGATTTTTTTTCAAATTCTTTGTGGATCTGTGTAATCTGAGGGAAATATGTGTCTCTAATATGGTCATACATTTGTCAGGAGGTTAGGAAGTGCAGCTCAGTTTACACCTCATTTTGTGGGCAGTGAGCACATAGCCTGTCTTCTCTTGAGAGCCATGTCTGCCTACGGCGGCCTTTCTCAATAGCAAGGCTATGCTCACTGAGTCTGTACATAGTCAAAGCTTTCCTTAAGTTTGGGTCCGTCACAGTGGTCAGGTATTCTGCCTCTGTTTAGGGCCAAATAATTCTTGTTTGCTCTGTTTATTTTTGGTAATTCTTTCCAATGTGTCAAGTAATTACCTTTTTGTTTTCTCATGATTTGTTTGGGTCTAATTGTGCTGCTGTCCTGGGGCTCTGTGGGGTGTGTTTGTGTTTGTAAACAGAGCCCCAGGACCAGCTAGCTTAGGGGACTCTTCTCCAGGTTCATCTCTCTGTAAGTGATGGCTTTGTTATGGAAGGTTTTTTTAATTTAACGGCTCTTTTCTGGATTTTGATAGTTAGTGGGTATCTGTCTAATTCTGTTCTGCATGCATTATTTGGTGTTTTACGTTGTACACAGAGGATATATATATATATATTTTTTAAAACTTCCTGGGTGACCCATCTGCTCATCTCCACCTCAATCCTGTTCAGTGTGTGTGTGTGTGTGTGTGTGTGTGTGTGTGTGAGTGTGAGTGTGAGTGTGTGTGTGTGAGAGTGTGTGTGTGTGTGTGTGTGTGTGTGTGTGTGAGTGTGTGTGTGTGTGTGTGTGTGTGTGTGAGTGTGTGTGTGTGAGAGTGTGTGTGTGTGTGTGTGAGTGTGTGTGTGTGTGTGTGTGAGAGTGTGTGTGTGTGTGTGAGTGTGTGTGTGAGTGTGTGTGTGTGTGTGTGTGCCTGTGTCGCCCCTGACAGCACACTGCACTCCTTTTCAAAACAGATCCTGTGAGACTCCTCTCAGTCGCCCCTGACAGCACACTGAACTCCTTCACTCCCTCGCTCCTCTCCTCCATCCGTCTCTCTCCCCTCTGCTCTTCATTTGCTAGTGACCCCCTGGGTGAGAGAGAAGGATGGACAAATGGATTGATGGAGGCAGGAGAGGTAAACTGTATAACAGCTGGTATAAAGAAAATGGAGGAAGAGGAGGAGAAAGAGGGAGGAGAGAAGGCTGGCCTGGTCAAAACCATAAAACACAAAACCCTGGGGGAGTGAGTGTGTCTGTGTGTGAAGCTACGACCTCTCTCATTGGTTCCATGTAATGCACATTATCATGCACTGTTGTTTTTTTCTATTGCTGCTAATCACCCTGGGGCACTGCAGTATCTGGAAAACCAAGGGTTAAACTGGAAACTGCAGACACAATGGTCACATATGGGGACATGATGGGTAGGAGTGTGTGTGTGTGTGTGTGTGTGTGTGTGTGTGTGTGGGGAGAGGCATTGAGTGAAATATATTTAACCCTGTATTGAGTAGGTGTGTCCAAATTAAATATATATATATATATTTAGAGTATCAGTCAAAAGTTTGGCCACAGCTTGTCATTCAGCTCGTCATTCAGCTTGTCATTCAGCTCGTCAATCAAGGGTTTTTCTTTATTTCTTACTATTTTCTACATTGTAGAATAGCAGTGATGACATGCAAAATATAAAATAATAATAATAATAATATATATAAATAATAATAATATATTTAATGATAATAATAATATAATAATAATAATATATATAATAATAATTTATATAATAATAAATATAATAATAATATATATAATAATAATAATAATAATATTAATATAATAATAATAATAATAATATAATAATAATAATATATAATAAAATATATAATAATAATAATAATAAATATAATAATAATATATATATAATAATAATATATAATAATAATATAATAATAATAATAATAATATATAATAATAATATATATAATAATAATAATATATATAAATCATGTAGTAACCAAAAAAAGTTACTCAAAAAACGTCACTCTTGCCATTCTCTCAACCAGCATCATGAGGTAGTCACCTGGAATGGATTTCAATTAAAAGGTGTGCCATGTTAAAAGTTAATTTGAGGAATTTCTTTCCTTCTTAATGCATTCGAGCCAATCAGTTCAAATCAAATCAAATGTATTTAAAAATCCCTTCTTTACATCAGCTGATATCTCAAAGTGCTGTACAGAAACCCAGCCTAAAACCCCAAACAGCAAGCAATGCAGGTGTAGACAGGGTATACAGAAGATAGCCCTATTTGACAAAAAGACCAAGTCCAAATTATGGAAAGAACAGCTCAAATAAGCAAAGAGAAACAACAGTCCATCATTATTTTAAGACCTGAAGGTCAGTCAATACACAAGAACATTTAAAGTTTCTTCAAGTTTAGTCGCAAAAACTATCAAGCGCTATGATGAAACTGTCTCTCATCAGGACCGCCACAGGAAAGGAAGACCCAGAGTTACCTCTGCTGCAGAGGATAAATTCATTAGAGTTAACTGCACCTCAGATTGAAGCCCAAATAAATGCTTCACAGAGTTCAAGTAACGCACACATCTCAACATCAACTGGTCAGAGGAGACAGCGTGAATCAGGTCGATTTGCTGCAAAGAAACCACTACTAAAGGACACCAATAATAAGAAGAGACTTGCTGGGCTAAGAAACACAAGCAATGAACATTAGGCCGGTGGAAATCTGTCCTTTGGTCTGATGAGTCCAAATTTGAGATTTTTGGTTCTAACCACTGTGTCTTTCTGAGATGCAGAGTAGGTGAAGGGATTATCTCTGCATGTGTGGTTCCCACCGTGAAGCATGGAGGAGGAGGTGTGATGGTGTGGAGGTGCTTTGCTGGTGACACTGTCTGTGATCTCTTTAGCATTCAAACAGCATGGCCACCACAGCATTCTGCAGCGATATGCCATCCCATCTGGTTTGCACTGAGATGGACTTTGTTTTTGTTTTTCAACAAGGGCTATTTTACCAAGAAGGAGGGTGATGGTTGCTGCATCAGATGACCTGGCCTCCCCAATCCCCCGACAATCCCCCACAATCCCCCAACCTCAACCAAATTTAAATGGTTTGGGATGAGTCGGACGGTAGAGTGAAAGAAAAGCAGCCAACAAGGATGCCAAGAGTGTGCAAAGCTGTAATCAAGCCAAAAGGTGGCTACTTTGAAGATTCTAAAATAAAATAAAATATTTAAATTTGTTTAACACTTTTTTGGTTACTACATGATTCCATATGTGTCATTTAATAATTTTGATGTCTTCACGAGTATTTCACAATGTACAAAATTGTAAAAATAAAGAAAAACACTTGAATGAGTAGGTGTTTTAAAACTTTTGACCGGTAGTGTGTGTGTGTGTGTGATATATATATATATATATATATATATATATATATATATATATATATATATATAAAATAGTTGTTTGGCACACATATTCCATGTCATGTGTTTATCCTCACTGACTGACGACTGGCTCATGTTGATCTGTGTCCCCATCTAGTGTCCTCTTTTAGCAATTACAACTCATTCTGGAGGTGGGTCTGCCAATGATGTACAGTCAACTGTCAAAATAAATTAAACACTTCATTCAGTAAATGAGGGATACAAAGTATATATTTAAAAGCAGGTGCTTCCACACAGGTGTGGTTCCTGAGTTAATTAAGCAATTAACATCCCATCATGCTTAGGGTCATGTATAAAAATGCCAAATTGCCCATTAATTAGGCTACGATAGCTGGAAGAACAGATCTCAGTGACTTTAAAAGAGGGGTCACAACGGAGCACAGGGGGTTTAAAGGGTGTGTCTCAGTCACCAGATCTCAGTGACTTTAAAAGAGGGGTCTCAACGGAGCACAGGGGGTTTAAAGGGTGTGTCTCAGTCAACAGATCTCAGTGACTTTAAAAGAGGGGTCTCAACGGAGCACAGGGGGTTTAAAGGGTGTGTATGTCTCAGTCAACAGATCTCAGTGACTTTAAAAGAGGGGTCACAACGGAGCACAGGGGGTTTAAAGGGTGTGTCTCAGTCACCAGATCTCAACCCAATTAAATATTTATGGAAGATTCTGGAGCAGCGCCTGAGACAATGTTTCCCACCATCAACAAATAACATCATTTCTTGTGGAAGAATATTGTCACATCCCTCCAATAGAGTTCCAGACTCTTTAAAAAAATCAATACCAAGGCGCATTGAAGCGGTTCTGGAGGCTTGTGTCCTATTAAGACCAGTGTAGTGGATATTTAAAATGACCAATAATGAGGAGAGACAAGGTCAATCACCAATCAGGATGTTAACTTTAGTTAAAAACGTATTCGTTAAGGGACCTGGTCACAATACGCACACAAACGTTGAGTAAGAGTGAGAGCCCACTGAGTTTAGTGGGCCTCTGGGTTACATCTCAGCTCAGTATTGGTGCAACAGAGATGTTCCAGACACTAAACCCCATGAGTTTAGTGGGCCTCTGGGTTACGTACCATCTCAAGTCAGGATTGGTGCAACAGAGACATTCCAGACACTAAACCCCATGAGTTTAGTGGGCCTCTGGGTTACATACCAGGTCAGGTCAGGATTGGTGCAACAGAGACGTTCCAGACACTAAACCCCATGAGTTTAGTGGGCCTCTGGGTTACATACCAGGTCAGGAGTGGTGCAACAGAGACGTTCCAGACACTAAACCCCCATGAGTTTAGTGGGCCTCTGGGTTACATACTATCTCAGGTCAGGATTGGTGCAACAGAGACGTTCCAGACACTAAACCCCATGAGTTTAGTGTGCCTCTGGGTTACATACCATCTCAGGTCAGGATTGGTGCAACAGAGACGTTCCAGACACTAAACCCCATGAGTTTAGTGGGCCTCTGGGTTACATACTATCTCAGGTCAGGATTGGTGCAACAGAGACGTTCCAGACACTAAACCCCATGAGTTTAGTGGGCCTCTGGGTTACATACTATCTCAGGTCAGGAGTGGTGCAACAGAGACGTTCCAGACACTAAACCCCATGAGTTTAGTGGGCCTCTGGGTTACATACCATCTCAAGTCAGGATTGGTGCAACAGAGACGTTCCAGACACTAAACCCCATGAGTTTAGTGGGCCTCTGGGTTACATACCATCTCAGGTCAGGATTGGTGCAACAGAGACGTTCCAGACACTAAACCCCATGAGTTTAGTGGGCCTCTGGGTTACATACCATCTCAGGTCAGGATTGGTGCAACAGAGACGTTCCAGACACTAAACCCCATGAGTTTAGTGGGCCTCTGGGTTACATACCATCTCAGGTCAGGATTGGTGCAACAGAGACGTTCCAGACACTAAACCCCATGAGTTTAGTGGGCCTCTGGATTACATACTATCTCAGGTCAGGATTGGTGCAACAGAGACGTTCCAGACACTAAACCCCATGAGTTTAGTGGGCCTCTGGGTTACATACTATCTCAGGTCAGGAGTGGTGCAACAGAGACGTTCCAGACACTAAACCCCATGAGTTTAGTGGGCCTCTGGGTTACATACCATCTCAAGTCAGGATTGGTGCAACAGAGACGTTCCAGACACTAAACCCCCCACACATCCTGTGTCAGCACTTGACCTCCAGTACAAAGAACGAGTTGTTTTGTTCAGTACGAAGAACAACAAAGGATATCTTTAGTTACTTAGTCTCCACCTTGTTAAATAAAGGAGAAGCAGGGGAGAGGAACATCTCCCCCAAGGCCCAAGAAGGGGGTGACTGGCGCACAGACATTGGGTGACTGGCGCACAGACATTGGGTGACTGGCGCACAGACATTGGGTGACTGACGCACAGACATTGGGTGACTGGCGCACAGACATTGGGTGACTGGCGCACAGACATTGGGTGACTGGCGCACAGACATTGGGTGACTGACGGTCAGACATTGGGTGACTGGCGGTCAGACATTGGGTGACTGACGGTCAGACATTGGGTGACTGACGGTCAGACATTGGGTGACTGACGGTCAGACATTGGGTGACTGGCGCACAGACATTGGGTGACTGACGGTCAGACATTGGGTGACTGGCGGTCAGACACTGGGTGACTGGCGCACAGACAAGGGATTGGTTCCCCATTACTCACACCATCCCTTCACATGGTTTATACAAGATACACGTTCACCTATGGAAACAATGACTTATTCTCCTTCTGATACCCTGCATAGCAACAAGGACATGTTATTTTTTACCGTTATTTAACGAGGCAAGTCAGTGGGTTAACAAGGGTTAACTGCCTTGTTCAGGGGAACAGTGGGTTAACTGCCTTGTTCAGGGGAACAGTGGGTTAACTGCCTTGTTCAGGGGAACAGTGGGCCAACTGCCTTGTTCAGGGGAACAGTGGGTCAACTGCCTTGTTCAGAGGAACAGTGGGTCAACTGCCTTGTTCAGAGGCAGCACAACAGAGATTGGAAACAGAGCTCGGGGATTTGAACCTACAACCTTGCAGTTACTAGTCCAACACTCTAACCACTAGGCTACCATACCGCCCCACCCTCTCTGGAACCCCAGGTGACCGAGGCCCATATGAGGGAGGAAGTGCAACTGCCAACACCAGGTGTACTTTCGAATGACAATTTTAAACACATAAGAATATTCTGCAGATAAGAAATCTTAATTATGTTTGTCAAGTAGCTAGTTCTGAGTCTCCTACGACACATTTTATGTTTGGTTTTTCCTTTATTTTGTCAGTTACCTCTATGTAAACACTAGATAGCTGATGGTCAGTTACCTGTATATAAACACTAGATAGCTGATGGTCAGTTACCTGTATGTAAACACTAGATAGCTGATGGTCAGTTACCTGTATGTAAACACTAGATAGCTGATGGTCAGTTACCTGTATATAAACACTAGATAGCTGATGGTCAGTTACCTGTATATAAACACTAGATAGCTGATGGTCAGTTACCTGTATGTAAACACTAGATAGCTGATGGTCAGTTACCTGTATGTAAACACTAGATAGCTGATAGATAGTCAGTTACCTGTATGTAAACACTAGATAGCTGATGGTCAGTTACCTGTATGTAAACACTAGATAGCTGATGGTCAGTTACCTGTATGTAAACACTAGATAGCTGATGGTCAGTTACCTGTATGTAAACACTAGATAGCTGATGGTCAGTTACCTGTATGTAAACACTAGATAGCTGATGGTCAGTTACCTGTATGTAAACACTAGATAGCTGATGGTCAGTTACCTGTATGTAAACACTAGATAGCTGATGGTCAGTTACCTGTATGTAAACACTAGATAGCTGATGGTCAGTTACCTGTATGTAAACACTAGATAGCTGATGGTCAGTTACCTGTATGTAAACACTAGATAGCTGATGGTCAGTTACCTGTATGTAAACACTAGATAGCTGATGGTCAGTTACCTGTATGTAAACACTAGATAGCTGATGGTCAGTTACCTGTATGTAAACACTAGATAGCTGATGGTCAGTTACCTGTATGTAAACACTAGATAGCTGATGGTCAGTTACCTGTATGTAAACACTAGATAGCTGATGGTAGTTACCTGTACACTAGTCAGTTACCTGTATGTAAACACTAGATAGCTGGTCATGGTCAGTTACCTGTATGTAAACACTAGATAGCTGATGGTCAGTTACCTGTATGTAAACACTAGATAGCTGATGGTCAGTTACCTGTATGTAAACACTAGATAGCTGATGGTCAGTTACCTGTATGTAAACACTAGATAGCTGATGGTCAGTTACCTGTATGTAAACACTAGATAGCTGATGGTCTGTTACCTGTATGTAAACACTAGATAGCTGATGGTCAGTTACCTGTATGTAAACACTAGATAGCTGATGGTCAGTTACCTGTATGTAAACACTAGATAGCTGATGGTCAGTTACCTGTATGTAAACACTAGATAGCTGATGGTCAGTTACCTGTATGTAAACACTAGATAGCTGATGGTCAGTTACCTGTACACTAGATAGCTGATGGTCAGTTACCTGTATGTAAACACTAGATAGCTGATGGTCAGTTACCTGTATGTAAACACTAGATAGCTGATGGTCAGTTACCTGTATGTAAACACTAGATAGCTGATGGTCAGTTACCTGTATGTAAACACTAGATAGCTGATGGTCAGTTACCTGTATGTAAACACTAGATAGCTAATGGTCAGTTACCTGTATGTAAACACTAGATAGCTGATGGTCAGTTACCTGTATGTAAACACTAGATAGCTGATGGTCAGTTACCTGTATGTAAACACTAGATAGCTGATGGTCAGTTACCTGTATGTAAACACTAGATAGCTAATGGTCAGTTACCTGTATGTAAACACTAGATAGCTGATGGTCAGTTACCTGTATGTAAACACTAGATAGCTGATGGTCAGTTACCTGTATGTAAACACTAGATAGCTGATGGTCAGTTACCTGTATGTAAACACTAGATAGCTGATGGTCAGTTACCTGTATGTAAACACTAGAT
The DNA here is from genome assembly GCF_036934945.1 of Oncorhynchus masou masou. Classification (NCBI taxonomy): domain Eukaryota; kingdom Metazoa; phylum Chordata; class Actinopteri; order Salmoniformes; family Salmonidae; genus Oncorhynchus; species Oncorhynchus masou. The sequence goes on from NC_088224.1 coordinate 6,620,656, forward strand.
AGCTGATGGTCATGTTACCTGTATGTAAACACTAGATAGCTGATGGTCAGTTACCTGTATGTAATGGTCAGTTACCTGTACACTAGATAGCTGATGGTCAGTTACCTGTATGTAAACACTAGATAGCTAATGGTCAGTTACCTGTATGTAAACACTAGATAGCTGATGGTCAGTTACCTGTATGTAAACACTAGATAGCTATGGTCAGTTACCTGTATGTAAACACTAGATAGCTGATGGTCAGTTACCTGTATGTAAACACTAGATAGCTGATGGTCAGTTACCTGTATGTAAACACTAGATAGCTGATGGTCAGTTACCTGTATGTAAACACTAGATAGCTGATGGTCAGTTACCTGTATGTAAACACTAGATAGCTGATGGTCAGTTACCTGTATGTAAACACTAGATAGCTGATGGTCAGTTACCTGTATGTAAACACTAGATAGCTGATGGTCAGTTACCTGTATGTAAACACTAGATAGCTGATGGTCAGTTACCTGTATGTAAACACTAGATAGCTGATGGTCAGTTACCTGTATGTAAACACTAGATAGCTGATGGTCAGTTACCTGTATGTAAACACTAGATAATGGTCACCTGTACTAGATAGCTGATGGTCAGTTACCTGTATGTAAACACTAGATAGCTGATGGTCAGTTACCTGTATGTAAACACTAGATAGCTGATGGTCAGTTACCTGTATGTAAACACTAGATAGCTGATGGTCAGTTACCTGTATGTAAACACTAGATAGCTGATGGTCAGTTACCTGTATGTAAACACTAGATAGCTGATGGTCAGTTACCTGTATGTAAACACTAGATAGCTGATGGTCAGTTACCTGTATGTAAACACTAGATAGCTGATGGTCAGTTACCTGTATGTAAACACTAGATAGCTGATGGTCAGTTACCTGTATGTAAACACTAGATAGCTGATGGTCAGTTACCTGTATGTAAACACTAGATAGCTGATGGTCAGTTACCTGTATGTAAACACTAGATAGCTGATGGTCAGTTACCTGTATGTAAACACTAGATAGCTGATGGTCAGTTACCTGATATGATGGTCAAACACTAGATAGCTGATGGTCAGTTACCTGTATGTAAACACTAGATAGCTGATGGTCAGTTACCTGTATGTAAACACTAGATAGCTGATGGTCAGTTACCTGTATGTAAACACTAGATAGCTGATGGTCAGTTACCTGTATGTAAACACTAGATAGCTGATGGTCAGTTACCTGTATGTAAACACTAGATAGCTGATGGTCAGTTACCTGTATGTAAACACTAGATAGCTGATGGTCAGTTACCTGTATGTAAACACTAGATAGCTGATGGTCAGTTACCACTAGATAGCTGTAAACACTAGATAGCTGATGGTCAGTTACCTGTATGTAAACACTAGATAGCTGATGGTCAGTTACCTGTATGTAAACACTAGATAGCTGTATGGTCAGTTACCTGTATGTAAACACTAGATAGCTGATGGTCAGTTACCTGTATGTAAACACTAGATAGCTGATGGTCAGTTACCTGTATGTAAACACTAGATAGCTGATGGTCAGTTACCTGTATGTAAACACTAGATAGCTGATGGTCAGTTACCTGTATGTAAACACTAGATAGCTGATGGTCAGTTACCTGTATGTAAACACTAGATAGCTGATGGTCAGTTACCTGTATGTAAACACTAGATAGCTGATGGTCAGTTACTGATGGTCAAACACTTACCTGATGTATGTAAACACTAGATAGCTGATGGTCAGTTACCTGTATGTAATGGTCAGTTACCTGTATGTAAACACTAGATAGCTGATGGTCAGTTACCTGTATGTAAACACTAGATAGCTGATGGTCAGTTACCTGTATGTAAACACTAGATAGCTGATGGTCAGTTACCTGTATGTAAACACTAGATAGCTGATGGTCAGTTACCTGTATGTAAACACTAGATAGCTGATGGTCAGTTACCTGTATGTAAACACTAGATAGCTGATGGTCAGTTACCTGTATGTAAACACTAGATAGCTGATGGTCAGTTACCTGTATGTAAACACTAGATAGCTGATGGTCAGTTACCTGTATGTAAACACTAGATAGCTGATGGTCAGTTACCTGTATGTAAACACTAGATAGCTGATGGTCAGTTACCTGTATGTAAACACTAGATAGCTGATGGTCAGTTACCTGTATGTAAACACTAGATAGCTGATGGTCAGTTACCTGTATATAAACACTAGATAGCTGATGGTCAGTTACCTGTATGTAAACACTATGATAAACACTAGATAGCTGATGGTCAGTTACCTGTATGTAAACACTAGATAGCTGATGGTCAGTTACCTGTATGTAAACACTAGATAGCTGATGGTCAGTTACCTGTATGTAAACACTAGATAGCTGATGGTCAGTTACCTGTATGTAAACACTAGATAGCTGATGGTCAGTTACCTGTATGTAAACACTAGATAGCTGATGGTCAGTTACCTGTATGTAAACACTAGATAGCTGATGGTCAGTTACCTGTATGTAAACACTAGATAGCTGATGGTCAGTTACCTGATAGCTGATGGTCATGTAAACACTAGATAGCTGATGGTCAGTTACCTGTATGTAAACACTAGATAGCTGATGGTCAGTTACCTGTATGTAAACACTAGATAGCTGATGGTCAGTTACCTGTATGTAAACACTAGATAGCTGATGGTCAGTTACCTGTATGTAAACACTAGATAGCTGATGGTCAGTTACCTGTATGTAAACACTAGATAGCTGATGGTCAGTTACCTGTATATAAACACTAGATAGCTGATGGTCAGTTACCTGTATGTAAACACTAGATAGCTGATGGTCAGTTACCTGTATGTAAACACTAGATATGTAAACACTAGATAGCTGATGGTCAGTTACCTGTATGTAAACACTAGATAGCTGATGGTCAGTTACCTGTATGTAAACACTAGATAGCTGATGGTCAGTTACCTGTATGTAAACACTAGATAGCTGATGGTCAGTTAAACATGTAAACACTAGATAGCTGATGGTCAGTTACCTGTATGTAAACACTAGATAGCTGATGGTCAGTTACCTGTATGTAAACACTAGATAGCTGATGGTCAGTTACCTGTATGTAAACACTAGATAGCTGATGGTCAGTTACCTGTATGTAAACACTAGATAGCTGATGGTCAGTTACCTGTATGTAAACACTAGATAGCTGATGGTCAGTTACCTGTATGTAAACACTAGATAGCTGATGGTCAGTTACCTGTATGTAAACACTAGATAGCTGATGGTCAGTTACCTGTATGTAAACACTAGATAGCTGATGGTCAGTTACCTGTATGTAAACACTAGATAGCTGATGGTCAGTTACCTGTATGTAAACACTAGATAGCTGATGGTCAGTTACCTGTATGTAAACACTAGATAGCTGATGGTCAGTTACCTGTATGTAAACACTAGATAGCTGATGGTCAGTTACCTGTATGTAAACACTAGATAGCTGATGGTCAGTTACCTGTATGTAAACACTAGATAGCTGATGGTCAGTTACCTGTATGTAAACACTAGATAGCTGATGGTCAGTTACCTGTATGTATGGATAGCTGATGGTCAGTTACCTGTATGTAAACACTAGATAGCTGATGGTCAGTTACCTGTATGTAAACACTAGATAGCTGATGGTCAGTTACCTGTATGTAAACACTAGATAGCTGATGGTCAGTTACCTGTATGTAAACACTAGATAGCTGATGGTCAGTTACCTGTATGTAAACACTAGATAGCTGATGGTCAGTTACCTGTATGTAAACACTAGATAGCTGATGGTCAGTTACCTGTATGTAAACACTAGATAGCTGATGGTCAGTTACCTGTATGTAAACACTAGATAGCTGATGGTCAGTTACCTGTATGTAAACACTAGATAGCTGATGGTCAGTTACCTGTATGTAAACACTAGATAGCTGATGGTCAGTTACCTGTATATAAACACTAGATAGCTGATGGTCAGTTACCTGTATGTAAACACTAGATAGCTGATGGTCAGTTACCTGTATGTAAACACTAGATAGCTGATGGTCAGTTACCTGTATGTAAACACTAGATAGCTGATGGTCAGTTACCTGTATGTAAACACTAGATAGCTGATGGTCAGTTACCTGTATGTAAACACTAGATAGCTGATGGTCAGTTACCTGTATATAAACACTAGATAGCTGTGGTCAACCTGTATGTAAACACTAGATAGCTGATGGTCAGTTACCTGTATGTAAACACTAGATAGCTGATGGTCAGTTACCTGTATGTAAACACTAGATAGCTGATGGTCAGTTACCTGTATGTAAACACTAGATAGCTGATGGTCAGTTACCTGTATATAAACACTAGATAGCTAATGGTCAGTTACCTGTATGTAAACACTAGATAGCTGATGGTCAGTTACCTGTATGTAAACACTAGATAGCTGATGGTCAGTTACCTGTATATAACACTAGATAGCTAATGGTCAGTTACCTATAAACACTAGATAGCTGATGGTCAGTTACCTGTATATAAACACTAGATAGCTGATGGTCAGTTACCTGTATGTAAACACTAGATAGCTGATGGTCAGTTACCTGTATGTAAACACTAGATAGCTGATGGTCAGTTACCTGTATGTAAACACTAGATAGCTGATGGTCAGTTACCTGTATGTAAACACTAGATAGCTGATGGTCAGTTACCTAGATATGTAAACACTAGATAGCTGATGGTCAGTTACCTGTATGTAAACACTAGATAGCTGATGGTCAGTTACCTGTATGTAAACACTAGATTACCTGTATGCTGATGATGGTCAGTTACCTGTATGTAAACACTAGATAGCTGATGGTCAGTTACCTGTATGTAAACACTAGATAGCTGATGGTCAGTTACCTGTATGTAAACACTAGATAGCTGATGGTCAGTTACCTGTATGTAAACACTAGATAGCTGATGGTCAGTTACCTGTATGTAAACACTAGATAGCTGATGGTCAGTTACCTGTATGTAAACACTAGATAGCTGATGGTCAGTTACCTGTATGTAAACACTAGATAGCTGATGGTCAGTTACCTGTATATAAACACTAGATAGCTAATGGTCAGTTACCTGTATATAAACACTAGATAGCTGATGGTCAGTAACCTGTATGTAAACACTAGATAGCTGATGGTCAGTACCTGTATGTAAACACTAGATAGCTGATGGTCAGTTACCTGTATGTAAACACTAGATAGCTGATGGTCAGTTACCTGTATGTAAACACTAGATAGCTGATGGTCAGTTACCTGTATAAACACTAAAGCATGGTCAGTAGATAGCTAATGGTCAGTTACCTGTATGTAAACACTAGATAGCTGATGGTCAGTTACCTGTATGTAAACACTAGATAGCTGATGGTCAGTTACCTGTATATAACCACTAGATAGCTGATGGTCAGTTACCTGTATGTAAACACTAGATAGCTGATGGTCAGTTACCTGTATGTAAACACTAGATAGCTGATGGTCAGTTACCTGTATGTAAACACTAGATAGCTGATGGTCAGTTACCTGTATATAAACACTAGATAGCTGATGGTCAGTTACCTGTATGTAAACACTAGATAGCTAATGGTCAGTTACCTGTATGTAAACACTAGATAGCTGATGGTCAGTTACCTGTATGTAACCACTAGATAGCTGATGGTCAGTTACCTGTATGTAACCACTAGATAGCTAATGGTCAGTTACCTGTATGTAAACACTAGATAGCTGATGGTCAGTTACCTGTATGTAACCACTAGATAGCTGATGGTCAGTTACCTGTATGTAAACACTAGATAGCTAATGGTCAGTTACCTGTATGTAAACACTAGATAGCTGATGGTCAGTTACCTGTATATAAACACTAGATAGCTGATGGTCAGTTACCTGTATGTAAACACTAGATAGCTGATGGTCAGTTACCTGTATATAAACACTAGATAGCTGATGGTCAGTTACCTGTATATAAACACTAGATAGCTGATGGTCAGTTACCTGTATGTAAACACTAGATAGCTGATGGTCAGTTACCTGTATATAAACACTAGATAGCTGATGGTCAGTTACCTGTATGTAAACACTAGATAGCTGATGGTCAGTTACCTGTATGTAAACACTAGATAGCTGATGGTCAGTTAAACACTAGATATGTAAACACTAGATAGCTGATGGTCAGTTACCTGTATGTAAACACTAGATAGCTGATGGTCAGTTACCTGTATGTAAACACTAGATAGCTGATGGTCAGTTACCTGTATGTAAACACTAGATAGCTGATGGTCAGTTACCTGTATGTAAACACTAGATAGCTGATGGTCAGTTACCTGTATGTAAACACTAGATAGCTGATGGTCAGTTACCTGTATGTAAACACTAGATAGCTGATGGTCAGTTACCTGTATGTAAACACTAGATAGCTAATGGTCAGTTACCTGTATGTAAACACTAGATAGCTGATGGTCAGTTATCTGTATGTAAACACTAGATAGCTGATGGTCAGTTACCTGTATGTAAACACTAGATAGCTGATGGTCAGTTACCTGTATATAAACACTAGATAGCTGATGGTCAGTTACCTGTATGTAAACACTAGATAGCTGATGGTCAGTTACCTGTATATAAACACTAGATAGCTGATGGTCAGTTACCTGTATATAAACACTAGATAGCTGATGGTCAGTTACCTGTATGTAAACACTAGATAGCTGATGGTCAGTTACCTGTATGTAAACACTAGATAGCTGATGGTCAGTTACCTGTATGTAAACACTAGATAGCTGATGGTCAGTTACCTGTATGTAAACACTAGATAGCTGATGGTCAGTTACCTGTATGTAAACACTAGATAGCTGATGGTCAGTTACCTGTATGTAAACACTAGATAGCTGATGGTCAGTTACCTGTATGTAAACACTAGATAGCTGATGGATCTGATGTTACCTGTATGTAAACACTAGATAGCTGATGGTCAGTTACCTGTATATAAACACTAGATAGCTGATGGTCAGTTATCTGTATGTAAACACTAGATAGCTGATGGTCAGTACCTGTATGTAAACACTAGATAGCTGATGGTCAGTTACCTGTATGTAAACACTAGATAGCTGATGGTCAGTTACCTGTATGTAAACACTAGATAGCTGATGGTCAGTTACCTGTATGTAAACACTAGATAGCTGATGGTCAGTTACCTGTATGTAAACACTAGATAGCTGATGGTCAGTTACCTGTATATAAACACTAGATAGCTGATGGTCAGTTACCTGTATGTAAACACTAGATAGCTGATGGTCAGTTAGTTACCTGTATGTAAACACTAGATAGCTGATGGTCAGTTACCTGTATGTAAACACTAGATAGCTGATGGTCAGTTACCTGTATATAAACACTAGATAGCTAATGGTCAGTTACCTGTATATAAACACTAGATAGCTGATGGTCAGTTACCTGTATATAAACACTAGATAGCTGATGGTCAGTTACCTGTATATAAACACTAGATAGCTTATGGTCAGTTACCTGTATATAAACACTAGATAGCTGATGGTCAGTTACCTGTATATAAACACTAGATAGCTGATGGTCAGTTACCTGTATATAAACACTAGATAGCTAATGGTCAGTTACCTGTATATAAACACTAGATAGCTGATGGTCAGTTACCTGTATGTAAACACTAGATAGCTGATGGTCAGTTACCTGTATGTAAACACTAGATAGCTGATGGTCAGTTACCTGTATGTAAACACTAGATAGCTGATGGTCAGTTACCTGTATGTAAACACTAGATAGCTGATGGTCAGTTAGTTACCTGTATGTAAACACTAGATAGCTGATGGTCAGTTACCTGTATGTAAACACTAGATAGCTGATGGTCAGTTACCTGTATGTAAACACTAGATAGCTGATGGTCAGTTACCTGTTACCTGATATGTAAACACTAGATAGCTGATGGTCAGTTACCTGTATGTAAACACTAGATAGCTGATGGTCAGTTACCTGTATGTAAACACTAGATAGCTGATGGTCAGTTACCTGTATGTAAACACTAGATAGCTGATGGTCAGTTACCTGTATATAAACACTAGATAGCTGATGGTCAGTTACCTGTATGTAAACACTAGATAGCTGATGGTCAGTTACCTGTATGTAAACACTAGATAGCTGATGGTCAGTTACCTGTATGTAAACACTAGATAGCTGATGGTCAGTTACCTGTATGTAAACACTAGATAGCTGATGGTCAGTTACCTGTATGTAAACACTAGATAGCTGATGGTCAGTTACCTGTATGTAAACACTAGATAGCTGATGGTCAGTTACCTGTATGTAAACACTAGATAGCTGATGGTCAGTTACCTGTATATAAACACTAGATAGCTGATGGTCAGTTACCTGTATGTAAACACTAGATAGCTGATGGTCAGTTACCTGTATGTAAACACTAGATAGCTGATGGTCAGTTACCTGTATATAAACACTAGATAGCTGATGGTCAGTTACCTGTATGTAAACACTAGATAGCTGATGGTCAGTTAGTTACCTGTATGTAAACACTAGATAGCTGATGGTCAGTTACCTGTATGTAAACACTAGATAGCTGATGGTCAGTTAGTTACCTGTATGTAAACACTAGATAGCTGATGGTCAGTTAGTTACCTGTATGTAAACACTAGATAGCTGATGGTCAGTTACCTGTATGTAAACACTAGATAGCTGATGGTCAGTTACCTGTATGTAAACACTAGATAGCTGATGGTCAGTTACCTGTATGTAAACACTAGATAGCTGATGGTCAGTTACCTGTATATAAACACTAGATAGCTGATGGTCAGTTACCTGTATGTAAACACTAGATAGCTAATGGTCAGTTACCTGTATGTAAACACTAGATAGCTGATGGTCAGTTACCTGTATGTAAACACTAGATAGCTGATGGTCAGTTACCTGTATGTAAACACTAGATAGCTGATGGTCAGTTACCTGTATGTAAACACTAGATAGCTGATGGTCAGTTACCTGTATGTAAACACTGGATAGCTGATGGTCAGTTACCTGTATGTAAACACTAGATAGCTGATGGTCAGTTACCTGTATGTAAACACTAGATAGCTGATGGTCAGTTACCTGTATGTAAACACTGGATAGCTGATGGTCAGTTACCTGTATGTAAACACTAGATAGCTGATGGTCAGTTACCTGTATGTAAACACTAGATAGCTGATGGTCAGTTACCTGTATGTAAACACTAGATAGCTGATGGTCAGTTACCTGTATGTAAACACTAGATAGCTGATGGTCAGTTACCTGTATGTAAACACTAGATAGCTGATGGTCAGTTACCTGTATGTAAACACTAGATAGCTGATGGTCAGTTACCTGTATGTAAACACTAGATAGCTAATGGTCAGTTACCTGTATGTAAACACTAGATAGCTGATGGTCAGTTACCTGTATGTAAACACTAGATAGCTAATGGTCAGTTACATGTATGTAAACACTAGATAGCTGATGGTCAGTTACCTGTATGTAAACACTAGATAGCTGATGGTCAGTTACCTGTATGTAAACACTAGATAGCTGATGGTCAGTTACCTGTATGTAAACACTAGATAGCTAATGGTCAGTTACCTGTATGTAAACACTAGATAGCTGATGGTCAGTTACCTGTATGTAAACACTAGATAGCTAATGGTCAGTTACCTGTATGTAAACACTAGATAGCTGATGGTCAGTTACCTGTATGTAAACACTAGATAGCTGATGGTCAATTACCTTTATGTAAACACTAGATAGCTGATGGTCAGTTAGTTACCTGTATGTAAACACTAGATAGCTGATGGTCAGTTACCTGTATGTAAACACTAGATAGCTGATGGTCAGTTAGTTACCTGTATGTAAACACTAGATAGCTGATGGTCAGTTAGTTACCTGTATGTAAACACTAGATAGCTGATGGTCAGTTACCTGTATGTAAACACTAGATAGCTGATGGTCAGTTACCTGTATGTAAACACTAGATAGCTGATGGTCAGTTACCTGTATGTAAACACTAGATAGCTGATGGTCAGTTACCTGTATATAAACACTAGATAGCTGATGGTCAGTTACCTGTATGTAAACACTAGATAGCTGATGGTCAGTTACCTGTATGTAAACACTAGATAGCTGATGGTCAGTTACCTGTATGTAAACACTAGATAGCTGATGGTCAGTTACCTGTATGTAAACACTAGATAGCTGATGGTCAGTTACCTGTATGTAAACACTAGATAGCCGATGGTCAGTTACCTGTATGTAAACACTAGATAGCTGATGGTCAGTTACCTGTATGTAAACACTAGATAGCTGATGGTCAGTTACCTGTATATAAACACTAGATAGCTGATGGTCAGTTACCTGTATGTAAACACTAGATAGCTGATGGTCAGTTACCTGTATGTAAACACTAGATAGCTGATGGTCAGTTACCTGTATATAAACACTAGATAGCTGATGGTCAGTTACCTGTATGTAAACACTAGATAGCTGATGGTCAGTTAGTTACCTGTATGTAAACACTAGATAGCTGATGGTCAGTTACCTGTATGTAAACACTAGATAGCTGATGGTCAGTTAGTTACCTGTATGTAAACACTAGATAGCTGATGGTCAGTTAGTTACCTGTATGTAAACACTAGATAGCTGATGGTCAGTTACCTGTATGTAAACACTAGATAGCTGATGGTCAGTTACCTGTATGTAAACACTAGATAGCTGATGGTCAGTTACCTGTATGTAAACACTAGATAGCTGATGGTCAGTTACCTGTATATAAACACTAGATAGCTGATGGTCAGTTACCTGTATGTAAACACTAGATAGCTAATGGTCAGTTACCTGTATGTAAACACTAGATAGCTGATGGTCAGTTACCTGTATGTAAACACTAGATAGCTGATGGTCAGTTACCTGTATGTAAACACTAGATAGCTGATGGTCAGTTACCTGTATAATATAATATAATAATAATATATCCCATTTAGCAGACGCTTTTGTCCAAAGCGACTTACAAGTCGGCTGGGGCCACTACTTTTACATATGGGTGGCCCCAGCGGGAATCGAACCCACGACGCTTGGCGTTGCAAGCGCCATGCTCTACCGACTGAGCCACACAGGACCTGTATGTAAACACTAGATAGCTGATGGTCAGTTACCTGTATGTAAACACTGGATAGCTGATGGTCAGTTACCTGTATGTAAACACTAGATAGCTGATGGTCAGTTACCTGTATGTAAACACTAGATAGCTGATGGTCAGTTACCTGTATGTAAACACTGGATAGCTGATGGTCAGTTACCTGTATGTAAACACTAGATAGCTGATGGTCAGTTACCTGTATGTAAACACTAGATAGCTGATGGTCAGTTACCTGTATGTAAACACTAGATAGCTGATGGTCAGTTACCTGTATGTAAACACTAGATAGCTGATGGTCAGTTACCTGTATGTAAACACTAGATAGCTGATGGTCAGTTACCTGTATGTAAACACTAGATAGCTGATGGTCAGTTACCTGTATGTAAACACTAGATAGCTAATGGTCAGTTACCTGTATGTAAACACTAGATAGCTGATGGTCAGTTACCTGTATGTAAACACTAGATAGCTAATGGTCAGTTACATGTATGTAAACACTAGATAGCTGATGGTCAGTTACCTGTATGTAAACACTAGATAGCTGATGGTCAGTTACCTGTATGTAAACACTAGATAGCTGATGGTCAGTTACCTGTATGTAAACACTAGATAGCTAATGGTCAGTTACCTGTATGTAAACACTAGATAGCTGATGGTCAGTTACCTGTATGTAAACACTAGATAGCTAATGGTCAGTTACCTGTATGTAAACACTAGATAGCTGATGGTCAGTTACCTGTATGTAAACACTAGATAGCTGATGGTCAATTACCTTTATGTAAACACTAGATAGCTAATGGTCAGTTACCTGTATGTAAACACTAGATAGCTAATGGTCAGTTACCTGTATGTAAACACTAGATAGCTGATGGTCAGTTACCTGTATGTAAACACTAGATAGCTGATGGTCAGTTACCTGTATGTAAACACTAGATAGCTGATGGTCAGTTACCTGTATGTAAACACTAGATAGCTAATGGTCAGTTACCTGTATGTAAACACTAGATAGCTGATGGTCAGTTACCTGTATGTAAACACTAGATAGCTAATGGTCAGTTACCTGTATGTAAACACTAGATAGCTGATGGTCAGTTACCTGTATGTAAACACTAGATAGCTGATGGTCAGTTACCTGTATGTAAACACTAGATAGCTAATGGTCAGTTACCTGTATGTAAACACTAGATAGCTGATGGTCAGTTACCTGTATGTAAACACTAGATAGCTGATGGTCAGTTACCTGTATGTAAACACTAGATAGCTGATGGTCAGTTACCTGTATATAAACACTAGATAGCTGATGGTCAGTTACCTGTATGTAAACACTAGATAGCTAATGGTCAGTTACCTGTATGTAAACACTAGATAGCTGATGGTCAGTTACCTGTATATAAACACTAGATAGCTGATGGTCAGTTACCTGTATGTAAACACTAGATAGCTAATGGTCAGTTACCTGTATGTAAACACTAGATAGCTGATGGTCAGTTACCTGTATGTAAACACTAGATAGCTGATGGTCAGTTACCTGTATGTAAACACTAGATAGCTGATGGTCAGTTACCTGTATATAAACACTAGATAGCTGATGGTCAGTTACCTGTATGTAAACACTAGATAGCTAATGGTCAGTTACCTGTATGTAAACACTAGATAGCTGATGGTCAGTTACCTGTATGTAAACACTAGATAGCTGATGGTCAGTTACCTGTATGTAAACACTAGATAGCTGATGGTCAGTTACCTGTATGTAAACACTAGATAGCTGATGGTCAGTTACCTGTATGTAAACACTGGATAGCTGATGGTCAGTTACCTGTATGTAAACACTAGATAGCTGATGGTCAGTTACCTGTATGTAAACACTAGATAGCTGATGGTCAGTTACCTGTATGTAAACACTGGATAGCTGATGGTCAGTTACCTGTATGTAAACACTAGATAGCTGATGGTCAGTTACCTGTATGTAAACACTAGATAGCTGATGGTCAGTTACCTGTATGTAAACACTAGATAGCTGATGGTCAGTTACCTGTATGTAAACACTAGATAGCTGATGGTCAGTTACCTGTATGTAAACA